>NC_081407.1:284950003-285240003 GCF_030272615.1 Cryptomeria japonica | reverse complement strand
ACTCAAATCGTCCAAAACATGAATCTTGCAAACTGCTAAAGAAGAGTTGACAAGGGGACCAAAGGGTACCACATTCTCCTCCAAAGTAGGTCCCTCGCGTGAAGAAGAATCCAAGGGAGGCTTAGTAGGAGTCTCAAAGGGCACACGAGGTAGGGGTATAAAGGGCACACGGGGCAGGGGTATAGGGGTTTCCCACTCAGCAAACACCATGCCCAAAAGAAATCAAACATGAAGAAGTGGAAAAGTTGGAGAGCCCTTGAAGAGAATCGACTTTTTATCGTGTTTGTTAAATGGTCTTAATTTTTTTATTTAAATTAAATATATCTATTTATTATTATATAACATATTTAATTTAAGATTACATAAATTATTAAATATATCTATTTTATGGTCCTAGGTTAAAGGTTTCGGGTCCTTAAAACCTATTTTTCATATTAATCAGAACATTACATAAATTATTAAATATATTTTAAAAATATTATTATATTATTAAATTTAATATTTATATTAGTTATGTTATATTTTAATGTTTCTACATTTTATTTATTAGTAGTGATAGTGGTTTTACCTTCCATTTAATATTTAATTGTTGGATATTAACTAGCATATATATATATCTTTAGTAAATGTGTATAAATCAACACAGATCACGATCATATCAAGACTTCTATTTAAGTTTCCTACTAATCCATTTAGGTAGTACATCTTAAATACTTGTAAGGAATCCTTTGACCATGATTAATTATTTTATCAATCTAAATTTTTTAATATTAGTTTTAAAACAATTACATTGTATGACATTTTAAAATTAGAAATCATTTTTCAATTAAATGATTAACTATAGAAAAATCAGCCCATGAAAATTACTAAAAAATTTAAAACCAACTGTTTTAAACTCAAATTTAATTTATTAATATTTCAATAAATAATCAATGCCTCACTTCACTAGGCTTCACTATTACTCATACCATAAATTCTCAAATGTGTCTCTCATGACTAACATTTCTTCTTAGATATCAATGCACTAAAAGGATGGTTGGTGAATTCTTCTTGTATAAACACATTGACAATCACACATCATTCAAGGCATTTGAAAATGGTTGTCATCTCAATGTATGTACTTACTTAGATCTACACGTAATATTGCTTCTTGACCACAAATAGGACTTGGATCAGCTTCCTCATAGCTAGAAAAAATATCAAAACACATGCATTGATAAGTATATAAATATGCCTTACCATATTGACTTCAGTTCAAGAGGACCTTGTTGTATGCACTATTATAATTTGCATACATTCTTGATGTGTTGGGGTGTGACTGAGCTTGTTTGTTCACTCTTGTAACACATGCAAGTTGATATTGATCTTCAATAGAGCCTAAAGAGATTGCCATTGGCAGGCAACTTGTGAGAGACATTTCTTCTTCTAATATGTATGTTGCTCCTTCTTGAATTAATCTCTACATTTTTTTGTTAGATAGCCATTGAAAGACTAAAGACCAAATAGTAGGAGGGTTCTCAATTTAAAGGATACAAAAGTTAATATTGATTCAAAATGTCCAAAGTTGTTAAATATCAAGTGTTTGTGCATAAAAAATATTTTTCTATCAACACTAGACAACTAAAAACAATCTCTCTCTCTCTCTCTCTCTCTCTCTCTCTCTCTCTCTCTCTCTCTCTCTCTCTCTCTCTCTCTCTCTCTCTCTCTCTCTCTCTCTCTCTCTCTCTCTCTCTCTCTCTCTCTCTCTCTCTCTCTCTCTCTCTCTCTCTCTCTCTATATATATATATATATATATATAACACTATCTCACCATTTACATTTCTATTTATCTAGATGCCTATTCTTATTTATTCCCTTCTGCCTCTCTTTATCTCTCTATGTTTATCTCACCCACTACCTTTGTATATCTCTCCATCTCTTTGTTTCCCTCATCTTCTCTTGCTCTATCTTTATCTCTACCTATATCTTCATCTTTGCCCCTCTATTTCTATACATATATTCCCCTCTCTCTATACATTCATATATCTCCCTCTACCTCTTCCTAGACCTCTATATCTATGTATATATTTCCTCTCTATCTCTATATCTTCATATTTCTTCTTCCATCTCCCCCTTCTTTATCTCATTATTTTGCATCTCTCTCTATCTTATATTTCTCCCTCTAATAGAAATTTGACTAAAATAATTAGGGTGCATAACCTTTTTTTAATATAAAATATAAAATAAAAATTAAATTATTTTTTTATTACAATATTTTTTATTTAGTAAACATATTTTAAGGGGGTTGCACCCATTAAAATGTGAGAATTCTTAGCCCAGTCCACACTAGGTGAGGCTACAAACAAGGGATCTCATCCCTGCAAATTAAACCCCTTACATCCAAATGATGAACTCTCCTAAATGAGATAAGTATTATGGGCTCGAGCAATAACAAATGGATGCAAATCTAAGATTTCGCTCCACATTTGGCATGGGAGCGAAGATGCATATTGAACATTGCCCCATTTTTATTCTTTTTCCTTTGCACTACTTTTTAGTTTTCTTCTGAGGATCCATCCTCTTGAACCCCATTTGGTTTCTTTGGGGTTTTTTTTGAGTCTCCAAGAGATACAATTATTAACTCTCTTCTTTCTTAGCCATCACCTCAATGAGAGCCAAAATATCCTCAATGTTGTCTCTCTCCAACTAAGGAGAAACAACTGTAGTCCTCGATGAGAGTTGAGTTTAACTTGGTGAACTATTTTGATTACCATCCCTTTAGATTTCTTAGGGACCTCAATGATGGATTTTTTTACACAAGTCTTCCTTTTTCACTAAATAAGGATGAGGAGAGACATCTTTCTACCATGTAGCTTTGAGATAATTTCTTCATTTAACACATTGGGCAACAATATGACCAGTATTCAAACATATGCTGCATCAACAGGGGATATTGGGATTTTCAAGATCAACAAGCAAAAACCAAACTTCCACAAACTATGAACACATGCAAAGCCAAATGAATATTATCAGTGAGTTGAATGATATTTACATAGTAGGCTTGCACATAAAGGCAAGAAAGTGAAGTGAGAAGGTAGAATATGATGATTAAATACCCCACCATATGTGGGACACTTGTGAGCACACTTGACAAGTGTACATAAGAAAGTAGAAAATGTATATGAAACATGTGTCTCATTAAGTGAGTACACATGTCTCCACCACATGAGGTGAGATAAAATACTAAAAATCTCTAAGTGGATACTTAAGCGATGTAAATAGGACTATCTCTAGGCATGCTAATAGATAACTAGTTTGGTAAAGTCACTATTTACACTAACAACTCCTCCCCCTAAGTGCAACTTAAGGAGTAATATAAAAAAATCTGATGATGGGACCTAGATATTAGTCATGTTAGGTGCCCATGTACAAATTTCTCATAAAATGAAGTAAAGGACAAAACCTAGTGGGAACAAAACTCCTCTCGAAAAGAGAAATAATATAATTTAAATGTATGAGTAATGAAGATAAGTGATAGGACTGATTAGGATCCCCCAAGGACTACTTTTAACACAATTTATAATGAATGTTCCCTCATTATAGGAGAGAAATGAGAAGCTATGTAGCCCCATGATGTGATGCTTATAGTGTTGGTAGATGCTTGACATTAGACGTTGTAGAAGATCTACATTGCAAAACATCACAAATGTGTGCAAGATGACTTCCCATTTCAGATATGTAAGAAGTAATATGAATGTCTCAGAAGTTTTCACATGATCCAAAGATTGAATTTCATCATGCTGATTTACACACATGCAGTTCTAAGAACTAGTATGTATATTCTTCTACAAGTGACAAAAGTAGCAACAACATAATGAGATTGCAATGCATGTTGAAGGTCTGCGTTGTTCATCTCCATATAATATAGTGATGAGATAGAAATGCACGTCATATGACATAATTATTCATCTCTATATAGTACTCAAGAAGGTTTCAAAGTTTTCATGACACAACTCACAGAAGAACTTAGAGGCATGACTGAAGACACCCCCCTGATACAATATTATGTGACCCCACAATTTTTAGCACTTTATAACTTAGTGCTTTTTAGAATGCAAATAGCATTGGAAATGGGAAATATGAACTTTTGCAAAAAATAGTACTTAAGTTTGAGCTACCAACCAAAATTAATTAAACAAATAGTTTCCTATAAAATGACCTATTTTTATATAACTACACTAAAATCAGAAAAAAAAGAAGTAAGATGAGGTTAGACCTAGACTTACAACTACTCATTAGAAATGACCCAAAAAATAATTTATGATGACTATGAATTTGTTAAATTTGACTTCTATGAATGAAAATTATGACAAAAAAGAAGAAGTATCCCCACCTTAACAAGAATTCATGCCTTTATTACAAAAATGAAAGTCTTCCCTAAACAAATATTCCTTAACCTCTATGGATCAACATATATTGTTATGGTCAAAACTAATTGTTGACATTAAATGTGAAACTACTAACATTATAAAATGTTAAATAATGCCATGTGGGTAATAGAGGAGTCCAAGTCAAACTTATCCTCTTTTGCAACAACCTCTTTGAAATGTTTACAAACTATAATCCAAGTATTTATAGTAAAAAATAATTGTTACCAATAAAAAGAAGATAAAAGACCCAACAAAAGGTGTGCTAGAGATTTTGTAAGTTGTGAACAAGTATATATAAAGGGCATGAATGATGCAAAAAAGGTGCAATATAGGAGCTACTGACCGAGACACATGGGAGATGGACAAAGGCATGCACATTAAGCAATCTAAACAAAACTCTAATATGCAACAAAACTTCTCTAAAGAAAATCATTGCTTTTATGTTTTACTAGCATTTCTAGCATGAACTTGATTGAAAACACCTCTATCCTTCTCAAGCACTTGCAGATCAATGACCACATCTTTTGAATTTTCACAACAAATAATGTGAGCCAATCCAAATGAATCTGCTAATGCTGGAAATCGTTTATGTGCATTGAAAGGATGCAAAATCCATAAGAGAAAAACTATTTAATTCTTCCTGAAGTTATCTTAAAACACATGCTGAGAAGAAAGGAATTGATTATTGAGGTGAATAACCAATGCACATTGTTATATATTATACCCACACTTATGCAAATGTGCCAATGTGTAATATTCTTTCAAAATTATGGAACTGCAACAATACTAGAGAAAACCCCAAGCATTTTTTTGTACAAGATTTATTTGCTTCTTATAATGTGCATTGAATAAGTATTCATCTAGTAGAGAGAGGACCAAAAATAGGTTGAGTGACTAGAAATTTGTAGAATCTAACGTAAATACAAGTGATACCTATCATCATGAGAGCCGTCAATTCCAAGAGCAAGCACAAGAATGGGATGTAGGTGTTAAAAAAATGTAATCTTGGAGTTCATGTAGTCGTTCCTTTTACCTTTATCAACCTTTGTGATGATTAGGATTCGACACACTATTTGCATTGGTAGAAAAAACCAACTCAAGGCTTTGTAAATGCCTCACATGTGACTTCAACACATAGAGGGGTACTCGATAGAACTCGGAGAACCAAAACGTTGAACACACAACAACTAATTTGCAACCAATGTATAAATTAGCTCAAAAAATATGTAAGCAGCATCCAAATACAAAATTGGATCTATGAGGAATTGTTGATTAGGCTTGGCACATGAATTTTGGGAAGGTTTTTGTTAGCATGGCTTACATACCATGTTGGAATTTTGAGGATCATCAAGCAAAAATCAAACTTTCACAAACTATGAGCACACAAGGTCAAATGAATAATATCGCATAGTTGAATGATATGTATATGGTAGGCTTGCATATATAGACAAGCAATTGAAGTGAAAAGGTAGGAGATGATGACTAACTACCCCTCCATATGTGAGACACTTGTGAACAAACTTGACAAGCATGTAAGAAAGTGACAAGTGTACATGAAATAAGTCTCCTCACTAAGTGAGTACATGTGGCTCAACCACATAAGGTGAGACAAAATACTAAAATTCTCTTAATGGAGACTTAAGAAATGTGAATAAGATTATCTATAGGAATGATAATATCTAACTAGTTTGATAAAGTTAGTATTTACACCAACTAAGGATACCCTTGTAATCTAAAATTGATTCCAAACCCCATATTTAATTTGAGAGAAATCTCTACAGATACATATTTAATAATGTCAATCTGGACCAATATGCTAGTATAAGTAGTATGTGGATAATTTGAAGAATCCTCATCTACCCCCAAAATGTTTCCTAGTGAGTTGCCAATAGCTTCAAAACAAGAATCAAATAAGAACTATAGAGGAATATTTGGAAGTATTGCCCAAATTGGAGTCACGAAGAAAGATTTAGTAGCTAGGTTGAAAGAAAGGCGCTAGGGTTTTAGCATTAGTAAATGTTGCTCCCAATTCCATTAGCAGTCACACAAAATAGTGCAACAATCTCATATTTTGCCAAAGAACACAACAAAAATCCCTTGCACACATGGATAAATTCGAAGGCCACCCTCCAAAATGGGACACCACGTGTCTAAGATCTATTGGTGCAACTTTGATAGGCCCAATCAAAACCCTCTAAATATTTTGATCAGCCCTTGAATAGTAAAGAATGATACATTCTCAACCACCTCTTACAAAATATCCTCATCCAACACAACATTCTAAGAGTTATTAGCAAGTTGAAGCACTCTAGGCATAGATCTCAACAAAGTTTGGATATTTTCATTTAGTACAAAGACCATTGGGGAGTCATCACAATCCTCAATCATCCCAATCCTATCCTTAGAAAACTCCTAGCCAGATAGCCATACTATACTTCCTCTTGCTCAACTCAGGAAAATATTGAGCTCCATTATCAAAAGCCCTTGAATCCACATGTCGTTGCCAAATAAAATTGCCCTCAAATCACCTCACATGAATGCCAGAAAGAGCCCTAGCCTTGGAAGTACGCAATAGAGATGGCATCACAATGGATTTTTTAAGTACATTATTATTAGGTTAATTTTTTAAGTCTTATAAAATGATTAATAGATACAAATGTTTATAATTTATTGATTGATATTAAAAATAAAAATATATAATTATTTTAAATCGTAAATATTTATTTACATTGATTTATCCACACGAATGAATAAATGATTGTTAGATTCTTTAGTTTTTTATATGTTGAATAGGAAAATTCACATTAAAAAATCTTTAAGCTTAAACTTGTCTTGTTGAAATAAAAGTCAATATTTTACAAGATTTATAACCACAATATTTAAATAATTTAACAATATTATACAAGATTTTTTTTTTCTTTCAAATAATTAATTTAAAATTTTCACAAAGTAAAAGAAATGTTTCTCATCCATTGATTATGTCAAATATTATATTTTATTGATTGATAATGAAAATAATAATTTAGGCTATTTATCGATTGATTAAATTTTTTATGTTTTTTAATTGTTTTTAAGTCTCATTGAATGGTTAATATATAAATATCTATAATTTATTGATTCACAATACAAATAAATTATTTTATTTTAAAAATATTTATTTGCAATGATTTATCTACAACAATGAATAAATGATTGGTAGATTCTTTACTTTTTTATATATTGAAGAGGAAAATTCAAATTAAAAAATCTTGAAGCTTAAACTTGTCTTATTGAAATAAAAGTCAACATTTTACCAAGCTTTTACCCACAATATTTAAATAATTCAATAATCTTTTACAAGAATTTTTTTGCTTTTTTAAAAATAATTAATATAAATTCTCACAAAGTAAAAAATATTTCTCATCCATGGATTAAATCAAATACTTATTTATTGATTGTTAATAAAAATATTATTTTCTCGTTAATTGAGCTTCATATATTAATTTGGTTGCTAATTCAAGCAGTGAAACTAGATGGTCTCCATTGGAGGAAGGGCGGGTTAAAGTGAATTTTGATAGTGATGCTCAGGGGAATTCGAGACCATCGACAATAGGATGTGTAGTCCAAGATTGGTTAGGAAGTGTATTGAAAATTGAATCAAATAAATTAATCAAGGGTGCTAATATAGAATCATAATTTCAAGCGACATGGTTGGTCCTTAGAACATGTCAAAAATTGGGCTATCTTGGATACACCTGGAGGGAGATTCTTAAATATTTGTGAATGCAACTAGACAAAGGAAGATATCAAAATGAAAATAAAGTAAATATTTATATCCAATTTGGAAAATTTTGGAAGAATGTGAAAAATATCATGTATCCCACACATTTTTAGAGAGCACAATATAATGGTTAATAGACTGGGAAATTGGGCATTAGATAGGATGGTGGCAGATGGAAGTTTAAAGTTGCAAGTTATTTGGTATGAGCTAGACTTAATTCTAGCTAAAGAAAGAACAAAGATTTCAAATTGATTAAATGCAATGAGATTAAAGCAAATGAGACAATTTTATTTGTGAAGTAGGATAACAAACATTAAGTTTTCACAATCAATATGATAGGAATCAACTGTATTTGGATTAGATTGTGTGAAAAATTTTGGCATAAAAAATAGCTAAATTTTCACACAATTTAATCTAGAAACAAACGATTTCTATGTAAGAAGATGATTTTATTGAAGGAGGATGTTGTTGGTAGCTAAAGTGTTCTAACTAATGAGGTGAATTATTAATAGTGATGAGGGGTGATGGATGGAGTCAATATCATGTAGAGGAATTTTGTGTTAAGCACAAAAGCACAAGTTACATTTAGAGAGACATTGCAAATGGAAGGCTATGCAAAGTCTTCCTTTGTAAATCTTCCATGGAGATTCAAGCATTTAAGATGATGCTTAGAAATGAATATTTGAAGCTCAATAGAAAATATAGAACAAATGTAGATATTGCATTTGCCTTTTTGGCATGGGTGATGGAGCTTCAGGAGATGAAAATGACACAAAAATTTATGGATTGGAGTGTTCAAGCAAAATGGAGAGGAAATATGAAGATGTTTCTGGAGATCAGGGTGAAAGGTGCCAATTTCAAAATAAGGGGTGGGTGTTGGCCATGGATTTACCAGAGATATAATAGTTTGCTAGTTTGATTCTTAATTATTGGCATGACTATGGATAAATACCATTAGAGGGTGCATGTAGAGGTGGGCCTATTTTTTTTTGAAGGAGTTGTTTGAAGAAAATTCAAGGAAAGAGGAGTAGAGTCTGGGGGCGAACCTAGACAATCTATTGCAATGGGTGTTGGGTAAGGTATGTTGTTATATGGAGCCTAATCAAACTCGGAGGTAAAATTTTCCCTACTTCTATCACTACGGTTTCCCCCCATATTTTTTGACGGGGGTTTGGGGGTAGCGCCCCCAAGGTGGGGTCAAGGGGCATCGCCCCTTGCAAGGTCAAGGGGTCAAGGGTTAGGGGTTTTCTGTAGAGAGAATTTTATAACATTTTCCAGAGGTATTGAGTTGCAAGGTATTGTTGGTTGTAATCGGTTTTGATTTATTGGATAATAATATTGCTCTCTATTTGGTGGATGTAACCCGAGATTGGGTGAACCACTTTAAATATTGTCTCTTCACTGTTATTATTTCTGCATTTTTTATTCTTGTGTTAATATTTATCTGCATATAATTGATATTTTTTGCATGCAATTCCTAACAAGTGGTATTAGAGTTGGTTGTGTTCGATTATCGTCTGCAGGAAAAATCTCACGGTTGAGTGGGAATCTCACGGTTGAGTGGGAATCTCACGGTTAAGTGGGAGCAATGGCGGATGAGGGTAAATTGAAGGTAGAAAAATTCAATGGGTAGAACTATCAGTTATGGAAGATGCAGATGGAGGATTATCTCTATCGGAAGGATTTATGGATGTCATTGGAAGGAATAGCCAAGAAAGGTACAATGAGTGATGATGATTATAATATATTGGACATAAAGGCACTAGGAACCATTCGGTTATGTCTGGCACTGTCTGTAGCATTCAATATAAAAAAATCAACAACGATTACGGAACTGATGTCGGCATTAGCTAAATTGTATGAAAAATCCTCATCCTCAAATAAGGTATTTCTCATGAAGAGTCTATTTAATTTGAAGATGGTTGAAGGTGAATCTGTGACAACTCATTTAAATTAATTTAATACGATTACTAATCATTTGTCTTCTCTATTTTATGAAGAAGTTAGGGCTCTCCTGATATTATCTTCTTTGCCTGAAAGTTGGAATAGTTTGGTAATGGTGGTTAGTAACTTTGTTTCTGGTACAAATACCTTAAAATTTGATGATGTTGTTGGTGTTCTTGTGAGTGAGGAAATTCATAGAAAAATCTTAGGTGGATCTACATCAGGTAGTGTTTTGAATGCAAAAAGCAGGGGTAGACCAAAGGAGAGAGGAAAAGGTTTTGGAGGTCGTGGGAAGTCATGAGGAAAATCAAAGGACAAGAGATCCCAATCCAAAGGACCAAAAGATTGTTGGTACTATGGGAAACTAGGTCATCTAAAGAAAGATTGTTGGTCTTTGAAGAATAAAGAAGGAGACAAACAAGAGGGTAATAAGGAGGTAATATGGTAAGTAATAAATCTGAAGAAGATGTTTTGATTCTTTCCCTAGATAATGTTGATGATTAATGGGTTTTAGATTCAGGGGCTTCATTTTATGCTACCCCCCATAGAAGTTATTTTCTTGATTATGTCCAAGGGGATTTTGGCCTGGTTTATTTGAGAGATAATAAACCTTGTCAGATTGTTGGGAAGGGAAGAATTAAGATTAAGTTGTAGAATGGGAATCATTGGCTACTACAAGAGGTAAGGCACATTCCAAAGCCGAGTGGGAATGTAATTTTAGCAGGTCAACTAGGTGATGAAGGTTGCACAGTTACTTTTAATGATAAAATTTGGAAAGTTCCAAAGGGTGCCTTGATAGTAGCAAAAGGTGTGAAAGTGGGCACCTTATATCTTTGTATAGGTCATATTGTTCCTTCTACTTTAGTTGTTGCAGATAAAACCCATACACATTCAGGAACAGTTGTTGCAGATTCGCAGGAAGAAACTAAAATAGTTGTTACAAGTTATGAGATAACACTGTGGCACAATAGACTTGGGCATATGAGTGAAAAAGGTATAAAGGTACTTCATTTTAGAAAGGTTTTACCAAGACTAAAATGTATTAATATGGATTTCTGTGAAAGTTGTGTGTATGACAAACAAAAGAGAGTTAGTTTTCTCAAGGATGGGAAGCAAAAGAAAGATGTTAAGTTGGAGTGCATACAAATGTATGGGGATTGACTCAGGTATCTTCCCTCAGTGGCTCTCGGTATTATGTTACATTCATAGAATATGCAACTAGGAAGGTTTGGGTTTACTTCCTTAGGTAGAAATCTGATGTATTTGAAACATTTAAGAAATGGAGAAGTTTGGTTGAAAATGAGACATGCAAAAGATTAAAATGTCTCAAATTTGATAACGGTGGTGAGTATTGCAACAAAGAGTTTGAAGATTATTGCTCCATTAATGAAATTTGTAGGTAGAAAATGATTCCAAGAACTCCATAGGAAAATGGAGTGGCTAAGCACATGAATAGGACAATAATGGAGTGTGCATGGAGCATGAGATTGCATGTTGGGCTGCCTTTAAACATGTGGGTAGAGGTTATCAATATTGTTGTATATTTAATTAATAGAGGTCCTTCAACTCCTTTGGGATGTGGTATTCCAGAGGAAGCATGGACAGGTAAGAAGGCGAGTTATTCTTTTCTCAAAACCTTCAGATGTGAAGCATTTGCACATGTGGATTCTGCAAATAGAACCAAGTTGGATGCAAAATCAAAAAATGTATTTTCGTTGGATATGGCATTGATGAATTTAGTTATAGGCTTTGGGATGTTGAAAATCTGAAAATTGTGAGAAGCAGGGATTTTGTATTCAATGAGAAAGTATTGTACAAAGATCTGTTGCAGCAACATGAGAAGAAAGAAAAGGATTTTGTTGTGTTGGATGATATTCCAGATAGTAATGTTCCAGTGGTTCCTCATGCTCTACAACAACAACCAGAAATATCACAAACTCCAGTGAATGTTAGATGGTCAACAAAGGCTAAGTAGACCTCCTGACAGGTTCTATCCCTCTTTGTATTCTATTTTGTTAACAGATGTTGGTGAACCAGAAGGATATGATGAATCTATGCAAGTGGATATAAAGGTTCAGTGGGAGCTTGCCATGAAAGAAGATATGGACTCCTTACACAAAAATCAAACTTGGAAATTATGTAAGTTGCCTGCAGGTAAAAAGGATTTACAAAACAAATGGGTTTATGGGCTGAAAGAGGAAGATGGAGGTAAGCATATATTTAAAGTCAGGCTAGTTGTTAAAGGATTTGCATAGAAAGAGGGAATTGATTTTGCTGAGATTTTTTCTCCAGTTGTTAAGCTGACTTCTATTCGTATTGTTTTAAGTATTGTGGCTACTGAAGATTTGCATTTGGAATAACTAGATGTGAAAACTGCATTTGTCCATGGTGATTTGGAGGAGGGCATATATATGGAACAACCCCAAGGATTTGAGGTCAAAGGTAAGGAGAAATTGGTGTGCAGATTGGAGAAGAGTTTATATGTCTTGAAACAAGCATCTCGGAAATGGTGCTTGAAATTTGATAGTTTTATGGTTGAGAAAGGCTACAACAAGTGCAATTCTGACCATTGTGTTTATTTTAAGAGGTTGGATAATTATAACTACATTATTATGTGTTTATATGTTGATGACATGCTTGTAGCGGGGTCTAACATGGATCACATTAGAGAGTTAAAACAACAACTAGCAAAATATTTTGCTATGAAGGATTTGGGAGCAACAAAACAAATCCTTGGTATGAAAATTTGTAGAGATAGACAGAACAAACAGTTGACTCTATCTCAGGCTGATTATGTTCAAAAGGTGTTGCAAATATTTCGTATGGAGAATGCAAAAGTTGTCAGCACACCTTTGCCTAGTCATTTGAAATTGACTAAGGAGATGCGTCCAAAGACACAAGAGGAGAAAGACAAAATGTCCAAGGTATCATATGCTTCAGCTGTAGGAAGTTTAATGTATGTCATGGTATGCACGAGATCGGATATTGCACATGTTTTTGGAGTCGTAATCAGGTATATGAGTAATCCTGGATTGGAGCATTGGAATGCAGTAAAATGGGTTCTCAGGTATTTGAGAGGTATATCCAATAAGAATTTATGTTTTGGGGGCTCTAATTCTGATTTAGCAGGTTATGTAGACTCAAACTTGGAAGGGGATATTGATACTAGGTGAAGTACTACAGGTTATGTCTTTACTGTCGATGGGACATCGTTGAGTTGGCTCTCTAGGTTGCAAAAGGTGGTTGCTTTATCCACCATAGAGACAAAGTATGTAGTTGCAATAGAGGAAAGAAAATAGATGATATGGCTGCAATATTTTGTGAAAGAATTGGAAAAAAGACAAGCCAATAGTTATTTGTTTACAGATAGCTAGAGTGTCATCCATCTTGCAAATAATTATGTCTTGCATTCAAAGACAAAACACATACAATTGAGGTATCACTTCATTTGGTCAGTGTTGGATGATGGAAAATTACGGCTAGAAAAGATACATATAGATGAAAATCCAATAGATATGTTTACAAAGGCAGTGACAAGGGAGAATCTGAGTTTCTTTTCCACTTTCGTTGGTCTTCAAGACTGAAAACAATAAAACAGAACAACAGAGTCCAGGGTCTTTCATTCCAGTGTGAGCTACAGGATCAACGGTGTTATGATAAGCCTCCAAGTGGGAGATGATATGTTGTAGAGTTTGATCAGTCTCCAAGTGGGAGATTGTTGTTATATAGAGCCTAATCAGACTCGAAGGTTAAATTTTCCCTACTTCTATCGCCGTGGTTTCCCCACATATTTTTCAACGGGGGTTTGGGTGTAGCGCCCCCAAGGTGGGGTAAAGGGAAATCACATTGGGTGTTATCTTTTTATTGGTTGACATGTTGTAACCCTAATTTTGTAACTGACATAAGTCTTGATAAAAAGGCTAAGGGATAGGGGTTTTCTATAGAGAGAATTTTATAGCATTTTATAGCGGTATTAAGTTACAAGGGATTGTTGGTTGTAATCGGTTTTGATTTACTGGATAATAATATTGGACTCTCTATTTGGTAGATTTAGCCCGAGATTGGGTGAACCATGTTAAATATTGTCTCTTCACCATTATTATTTCTATGTTTTTCATTCCCGTGTTAATATTTATCTACATATAATTGATATTTTCTGCATGCAATTCCTAAAAAGGTATGATTAGACAAAGCAGAAAGTTGCAAATAGTTTTTTGGTATGACATAATACAATACTACATAAATTCAGTAGGTTAGTTTGATAATGTAGCATTTTGTCTTTGTGTGTTGGCTAATGACAAATAGAAGGATTGTTATGGATGCCTAGGGCACAATCTGTACATAAACTTGGAAGTGCCCCTGTTGGCAAGAGACACTATACAAGTCATCTGGTGTTGTCATTGATGGCAACCCAAGTCATGTATTCCATCCACAAAGTATGATCTGATCCTACCGGAAGTCAAAATGAAGATTTGGTTAAAGTCCAGTGAGTTAGAACAATGCATCCTGCAAAATGTAGTATTCTGGTTGGCATTTCATTTCGGTTGAATATTTTATGTTGCGGAGATAAGGGAAGCCTGATAGATGTATCTAGTACCTTATTCCAGAATCTTAGCCTCTGGTGATGATTTTCATATGAGTTATAAGATCCGGTGTACAAGTTTTTGGGTTGAACAATGTGGTATGGTCAACTTGGATAGTTGATCATTATGCAGAATTGATGGAGTAATTTTGGTGATTGTTTTTATGATCGAGGATGTTTAGCTGACATTTGGGAAGCATGTGGACAATTATTTTTGGTTCACATATGCATTGGAGTTTGGATTGATCCAACTATGTATGCATGTTTCATTATTTGTTTAGCACTCTTGAAGTTGACATGACGAAGACCTAATTTTATGTTGTGAATATATAAGACCGATGGATATGATCATTTTGGATATCGGTGTATATGTGGAAAGTGTTTGTGATCGATTGTGCGGATTTTTTGTTAGGATAACCGGTGAACAACCGAGAGGGGGGGGTGAATCATTTGTTAACACATTATATCATTTAATTCACTTAATAACCTTAAACTAGATTAAGTATCAGTAAAGCAGAAATAGATACCGATAAACAACATAACTTAATAATTAAACAGATAATCAATGCAAAGCAACTATAACACATAACACCATGATTTGTACGTGAAAAACCTGGAAAGGGAAAAACCATGGTGGGAAGCCTACCCACAGTCAGATGATACTTCTGTAGAAAGTATGTGATACAATGAGGGGCCTGCACATGTCGGAAGGCACATTGCCTAGAGCTTACTGCTCATTACAAAAGAGTCTCACTGACTACAAAGAGGCTACAACCATCTCAAGATAAATGGACAATAATCCAATAGAGTGAACTGCCAGAGATAGCATCTACCATGCCTGATTACAATCCTGATTAAGCTCAATACCGAGGCCTTTGACCTCTTCCTTAATCCCAATTCGATCACCTATGATCAACCAAATCTCCTTTGCATATGATATTGCATTCCAAGACCATGACACATATTCCCCATGACCTACAATGAGATCTTACATCATTTTATACAAACCCTAAGGCCTAAACCAATTAGGTCAGCCACCTAAAAGATATTAGAATAAGATCATTACATAAATCCATATTAAAATGATATGCCATGTTGGCTTAAGAACAAAACAACAATAACCAATCCATAAATCATCCCAAAACATCTCGGTAACCTATAGAGTACACGCTAATATGATACCGGTCCATAACCTAGATAGGCACCAGACCTATTATGGGTCCACCACGCCAAAAAGAAGTTGAAGCACGATCAAAGAACATCTTCAGCATTTGAAAATCCATCTAGAAGATGCACCAACATCAATTATGCATCCTGTAAAGATTCCTTATTGAAAGCTCTGTCGGTAGAGCCTTAAACCAATGCTAGTAAGGGTTTACAAGAGTGTATGATAGCATCCGATTACCAAGTCAATACGAACTGACCAAAACATGCTCAAGGAACATGTAACACCTAAAATCAAACATACTCCATTGATCCAAACATGCCGCAAGTGTCCAACATATAGTCTCTTCTACCGGTAATACTAGATCTTCTACCAGTAACCAAAACCTTTTTGTCGGTAACCAAAAACATAACAGCTAGTGTTGACATCAATGTCAAAACATCAACGAAACACATAATTAATTCATCCATAATGTCAACAATCTCCCCCTTTTGCATTAATGGAAACACTAGATGTGAAAAACATCTAAGTACCAAAAAAAGGCCAAACAAGTCTCCCCCTGTGGAAGACAACCAACAATCTCTTGAATAAATCTCCCCTAGTGAATGATATCTCTGTAAAGTTCTGAAATTATATATCTCTCCCCCTAATGTATACAACTCCTTTTTATTTTTCACATCAATATCTCTCCCCCTTTGACATCTGCCAGAAATCTGACACAAATATCAAAGCAATAATGTAAACCTCTGCATCTCAAAGCTGACTACTCCCCCTGAGTAGTAGCACCACTCATCAATGCCAGAATGAATAGTATCTTTGATAATGCATGCCGGACTGATGACAAACTACATCAATCAAGTCTCTGCCAGAGGGGCAGAAACCCCTAACCTGTCTCTCAAATACTCAAATGATTCCTTAGACAATGGTTTAGTGAATATATCTGCAATCTGTTCTTTAGTGTTCACATAAACCAATTTGACTTCCTTTCCTTCTACCTTGTCCTTCAGAAAGTTATACTTTATTGAAATATGCTTAGTTTTAGAGTGAAATACCAGATTCTTAGACATGTCAATAGCTGCAGAGTTATCACAGTAGATAACTACTGGTTCACTACAATTTACCTTGATATCCTTCAACATTTGCTTCATCCACAAGACTTGAGTGCAATTAGTTGCTGCTGCAACATATTCAACTTTTGCAATAGATAAAAAAATGCATGACTATTTTTTGTTGATCCATGAAACCAGTTTCTTTCCAAGAAAGAAATCCCCACTAGTAGTGCTCTTCTTGTCATCAGTATCTCCTACCCAATCTGAGTCAGTACATGCACATAAAGTGAAATCATCATTTTTAGAATACCACAAGTCATATTTTGTTGTTCCTTGCAAATACCGGAATATCCTCTTTACTGCACATTCATGATTTTCTTTAGGATTACTTTGATATCTTGAAACAATACTTACTGCATTCATAATATCTGGTCTAGTGTGAGTTAGATATAACAGACCACCATTCATAGAATTGTACCTTGTCGGATTTACTGGTGTAGAAGTATCCTTGATAGATAATTTCTCACTTGTCACCATAGGAGTACTTACCGGTTTGGAATTATCCATACCAAACTCCTTCAACAATTCCCTCAGATACTTAGTTTGATAGATAAAAATGCCTTTGTCAGTTTGAGTAATTTGCAAACCTAAGAAAAATCTCATCTCACCAATCATGGACATTTCAAATTCATTCTTCATGTTGTTAGCAAATTCCATGCACAATTTATCTTCTCCAAAAATGATGTCATCAACAAATACTTCAATAATCAGAATACCATTATCAGTGATCTTATAATATAAATTGCTATCAACACTGCCTTTAGTAAAACCAAGCTTCAAAAGGTATTTATCCAATCTTGCATGCCAAGCTCTAAGAGCTTGTTTTAATCCATATAAATATTTCTTTAATCTGCAAACCATATCTTTATCATTTGTCAGTGAAAATCGACCAAGTTGCTCAATGTATACTTCTTCCTCAAGTTCACCATTCAAAAATGCACATTTAACATCCATTTGATAAACCTTATAGTTCTTATAAGTTGTATAGGCAAGAAATAGTCCAACAGCTTCAATTCTAGCTACAGGTGCAAATGTCTCACCATAATCAATTCCTTCCATTTGAGAATATCCTTTACAAACCAATCTATCTTTGTTTCTTACAACTTTACCATCCTCATTCAGTTTATTCCTAAAAACCCATTTAGTTCCAATAACATTCTTAAGTTTAGGCCGGGGAATTTAAATTCCAAGTCTCATTCTTCTCTATCTGATCTAATTCATCTTACATAGCCTTTAACCAATGTTTGTCTTTACAAGCTTCAATAACAGATGTTGGTTCAATTTGAGAAATAACATATACCTCTTCATTTGCCAATCTTCTTCTTGTCATAACTTCCTTGTTCCTATCTCCAATGATTTGATCTTCAAAATGATTTAATCTTACATACCTTGGTGTCTTCTGAACTTCAAGCTCACTGCTCTGATCATCAGTCACGGTTGAATTTTCTGATTATGTCGGTGTAACTATCTCAGTTTCTTGTACCGGTTGAGGCATTGTCGGTTTAGTTATGATCATTTCCACTGTCGGTTCCCTGTCATATGATATAGATTGATTCTTGTATTGCTCATCCTCTTTCACATTAGCACTCTCCACAATTTTCTACAATCTTTTTTTATAACATCTATATGCTTTGATTTGAATTGTATAACCAAGAAATATCCCTTCATCACATCTAGGATCAAACTTTCCAATTGAATCATCTCTTTTGATATAGCATTTACTTCCAAAAATTCTGAAATATTTAATAGTAGGTGTATGTCCAAACCATAATTCATAAGGAGTCTTACCGGTTTCACCTTTGATGTGAACTCTGTTGAATGTTTAGACTATTGTACTCACTGCTTCTCTCCAGTAGATGTGAGGCAATTTGGCTTCCATCATCATAGATCTTGCTACATCCAAAATGGTTTTGTTCTTTCTTTCCACTACTCCATTTTGTTGAGGAGTCTAAGGTGCAGATAACTATCTCTTGATTCCATTTATCTCGTAGTAACTATTAAATTCATGAGAAGTGAACTCACCGCCTTGATCTAATCTTAGACATTTGATTTTTAATACAGTTTCTATTTCAACCTTTTCTTTAAATATCTTGAATTTACTCATTGCTTCTCTCTAGTAGATGTGAGGCAATTTGGCTTCCATCATCATAGATCTTGCTACATCCAAAATGGTTTTGTTCTTTCTTTCCACTACTCCATTTTGTTGAGGAGTCTAAGGTGCAAATAACTGTCTCCTGATTCCATTTGTCTCATAGTAACTGTTAAATTCATGAGAAGTGAACTTACCGCCTTGATCTAATCTTAGACATTTGATCTTCAATACAGTTTCTATTTCAACCTTTTCTTTAAAGATCTTGAATTTTTCAAAACAGACTTCCCCTAAGAAAATTCACCCACATCATCCTAGAATAGTCATCAATAATCAACATGAAATACCTATCACCTTGAAAGCTTCTATTCCTTGCTAGACCACATAAGTCAGAATGAATTAAATCAAGTACATCATTAGATTTATCATGTATGCTCTTAAAAGAACTTCTAACTTGCTTTCCCAATTGACATTCCTTACATACTAGATTATGAGGCTTCATAATATTAGGTATATCTCTAACTGCCTTAGTTGAACTGATCTTAACAATACAATTAAAATTAACATGACACAACCTCTTATGCCATAGCCAACTCTCATGAATATGAGCAATCAAACATGTCTTACTACCAATGTTCAAGTGAAAGATATTACCTCCACTCTAAATACCAGTTGCAATCTCCAAACCGGTCTTGTTAATGATTTTTCATTTTCTATCTTTAAACTAAAGTTGAAAACCCTTGTCCACCAATTCACCAACACTTAAAATATTATGCTTTAAACCTTATACATAATAGACATTATCAGTATTATGTTACCATCTAGAGAAATAGTACCTCTACCTTTGATCATACATGCTTTGTCATCTCCAAATTTGACTTGACCGCCATTGTATTCTTGTCGGGACATAAATTTTCTTTTATCTCTAATTATATGATGTGAGCATCCACTATCAATTACCCATTCATCCTTATCTTCAACTTTTGCTTCCATGGCCTTTTCTTCATTCATGATAGCCAGTTCTGGTTCATCTTCCTTTAAAGAATAGAAAACCCATTCCTTTCCATTGCTGGATCTACTAGCAGAGTCTTCTGCTAGTTCATCCCTAGAGTCATCACTTACTCCTTCCTCATTCGCTATGTAGCATTGTTTGTTTTTCTTGAATCTATATCTGTTCTGGTTAGGCTTAAACAATTTCTTAACTCTTTCCTCAAATATTGCATTCCTTTCAGGACATCTAGATGCAAAATGACCAATCTTATTACATGCAAAACATTTAAAAGTTTCTTTTCCTTCATACTTACTTCCTATCGGTCCTTTAGGTACTCTTCTAGCAAATAAGGCTTCAAGTTGCTCAAATTATTCATCTTCTTTCCTCATGTCTTCCAATTCTTTTGCATATAGGACTTTCCAATCACTTTTTCTGGTAGTTGATGATGATGATGCATGAAAAGAAGGTTCAGACTTTACAACTCCAGAAGATCCAAATTCTTCAAGTTCAAAAGCAAATAATTTACCAATCAAAATGTCTCTATTAACTGAAGAGTTATCCATTGTTCTCAACTCATTAATTGAAGTTTCCTTCATCTTTTAAGTCGGTGGAAGGGCTCTCAAGACTTTGGAAACTATTTCATCTTCACTCATAAATCCTCCACAACATTGAATTCCCATAACAATCTCATTTACTCTTTCCATAAACACAACAATTCTTTCATTTATGTGCCTGCCCTTTTACTCTCCCACAAGAATTTAGTCATTATCCTTTCATGCATGCTCATTGCTATGCTGGACTTATGTTGGATGTATGGCTACCTTTCATGTTTGCCTTGTTTTTTGCTCATTCCTAGCATGTTTAATATAATTCTAAGTTGACCTCAAAAATGGCTGAGAACTTCATTCATTGTGAGCACAATTGAGGCATGATGAATTGACATACTCCTTTGGTTGTAGGATAAGTGAAAAATGGATTGCCAACAAAATTTAATAGAAGGTAAAGAATCTGATACATGATTCCATTTGCATCCTATCTATCCACTTCAAAAAAGATCTTGGATTGGATATAGACATGCTATTTGTGTCCTCCTTGCGATTGTCTTCATAGAAATAGTACCTTTTTATCTCTTAAACCATATGCTAAATCAATTTCCCTTTGCATAACATTGAAATCTCCATTACAATGAGCTTCTTTAACCAATGAAGCCACACCTTCCCATGTTAATGTGTGACCAGAATGTTGACAACTTTCAATCTATATCGTTATCCAATCAAGATTGTTTGCAATATACAAATGTAGTGCATCCCACTCTCGACCAACTATACAAAAAATAAAGAGACGTCTTACAACTGATTTATTTTGAAGATTAAGAATTAATTAACTACTCCTGATTACCTCGAGTAACCATCAAGTTCATCAATTTTGACAGTAGGATCACCTTCATTCAGAGTCCGTAATTTATCCCACATAACCTTTGTCGATGATTTATCAATCAATCCCATGATCTGCTAATCAGTAAGTGCACACAAGAGGGCTTCTCTAGCTCTGTAATCATTTTTAATAATCTTATCTAAGTCTGCAGGAGCATGATTTCCAGATGCTAGATCATAAGGTGTGTATCCTTTCTTAGTGATCTCCCAAATATCCTTGCCAAGACATCCAAGATGAGTCTCCATTTGAATTTTCCATATCCCATAATTTGTTCCACCAATCTTAGGGATTTCTCTTCTGAAAATAGTTGTCGATGGATTTGAAGTGTTAGCTACCATAGGATCTACCTCAAGTGGTTAAGCTTCTGCAAAAGAGGACCAAAGCTCTGATACCAATTATTAGGATAACCGGTGAACAACTAAGAGCGGGGGGGGTGAATCAATTGTTAACAGATTATATAATTTAATCCACTTAATAACCTTAAACCAGATTAAGTACCGGTAAAGGAGAAACAGATACTGGTAAACAACATAGCTTAATAATTAAACATATAATCAATGCAAAGCAACCATACCACATAACACCATGATTTGTACGTGGAAAAATCGGAAAGCGAAAAACCATGGTGGGAAGCCTAGACACAGTCAGATGATACTTCTGTAGAAAGTATGTGATACAATGAGGGGCCTGCACATGCAGGAAGGCACACTGCCTATAGTGTACTGCTCATTACAAAAGAGTCTCACTGACTATAGAGAGGCTACAACCATCTCAAGATAAATGGATAACAATCCAATAGAGTGAACTGCCAGAGATAACATCTACCATGCTTGATTATAGTCTCGGTTAAGCACAATACCAGAGGCCTTTGACCTCTTCCTTAATCCCAATTCGATCACCTATGATTGACCAAATCTCCTTCGCATATGATATTGCATTCTAAGACCACGACACATATTCCCCATGATATACAATGAGATCTTACATCATTTTATACAAATCCTAAGGCCTAAACCAATTAGGTCGGCTACCTAAAAGATATTACAATAAGATCATTACATAAATCCATATTACAATGATATTCAATGTCGGCTTAAGACCAAAACAACAATAACCAATCCATAAATCATCCCAAAACATCTCAGTAACCTATAGAGTACACGTTAACATGATACCTGTCCATAACCTAGATAGGCACCTGACCTATTCTGGGTCCACCACGCCAAAGCAATGTCTTCAAGTAGTTGAAGCATGATCAAAGAATATCTTCAGCATCCTGAAATCCATCTAGAAGCTACACCAACACCAATTATGCATCATGTAAAGATTCCTTAGTGAAAGCTATGCCGGTAGAGCCTTAAACCAGAGTCAGTAAGGGTTTACAAGAGTGTATGATAGCATCTGATTACCAAGTCAATACCAACTGACCAAAACATGCTCAAGGAACATGTAACACCTAAAATCAAACATACTCCATTGATCCAAACATGTCGGAAGTGTCCAACAGATAGTCTCTTCTATCGGTAACACTAGATCTTCTACCAGTAACCAAAACATGTCTGCCGGTAACCAAAACCATAATAAATAGTGTTGATATCAATGACAAAACATCAATGCAACAAATAATCAATTCATCCATAATACCAACAGTTTCATGTGTGCAAGTGAAGGATTTATGCTCTGGAATATTGCAGAACAGTGGAACAGAGCAGTGCGAGATTAAGTGTTTTGTGTTTAACCGAAACTGTACTTTGGAATTTGTAGATGTTGTTTTTGAGTTTAGACATTTTGGTTATCTTTTGTAAAAGATATTGTAAGACAATGAGTCTTCCTAGGGTTGTAGCCCTTGATATTTTGAGCAGTGAGCTCTAGCTAGTGTGCCTGAATGCAAGTGCATTCCCAATGTAATATTTTTATACTTCTGTGAAGTATATTTATATTGTGGGTCTCATCTCCACCATGGTGTTTTAATTGATTGGGTTTTCCACATATAAAATCATGGTGTTATGGTGTTATTGCAAATTGCTTTGTGTTTCAATATATTTCCTTTGTTCATTTGCATTAAGTTGTTGAAAGAACAAGTTAATGAAGTTAAAAATTGTAGAACACTGATTCACCCCCCGCTCTCAGTGTTCCTTGATTCCAACAATTAGTATCATAGCCTAGTCCCTCGAAAGAAACCTAACAGCTTGAGGAGGATCTAGAAAGGTGAATCAATGGATTCTGATAGTTTTCAACATCAGCTTATTGTGGCACTTGAGGATCTTGATCAATCCCAAGTTGAGGTCTGAAAAATGAAAATGAATCTTAAGGATGCTAAGAACTTCATCCAGTCTCTGAAAGATTAGCTGAAAAAGTCTAGGGAGAAGAGAAAGGAACTTGTTGAGAAGCTAAAGGAGAGAGAAAGCCAAAGCATAGATGACCAATCCTTGAAGGAAAAGACTGAAGAATGTGAGAAACTTGATAGCGATAATATAGTCGAGAAGAATGAGATGGAATCTATAGTGATGAGGTTGATAAAGGAGATTGAGGAAAGGAAGAAGAATGAGGAGAATCTTGCTCAGTCCCTGAAAGATAGATTTGATGAATGTTGCAGACTTGACTATTAGAATGATCAGTTGAAGCTTGAATTGCTACAATCCAAGAACAATGAGGAAGAGCTTGGAAAATAGATTCTTCTTCTTAGATATGATCTCGAGGCTGCAAATGGATATAAGGAGAAGTTTAGGATCAGTTCAACCAAACTTAATGAGATGCTTGATAGTCAAAAGGATGTTGATGATAGGAGAGGTCTTGGATTTGAGAAAGGTGAAAGCTTCTGATCTGGTCAAAGAAATCCTAAGTCAGCACATCAAAAGAACAAAGCTAAAAGGTCTCTGGTAAGGCAACCTAATGCTCATAAGTTTCATGATAACTATTTTGTTTGGGATAAATTTGGTCATATGGCTAGTCAATGCAAAAATAGAATGAAACATAATGGTTCATCCTTCTCTGGTCAATGTTTCAAATGCAATAAGTATGTTCATAAGTCAAATGAATGCAAAAGTATGATGAATAACTTTCCAAATAGAAGGAATGTCAAATATTATGCATGTGGTAGGTTTGGACATGTTGCTAATCAGTGCAGATCAAGAGGAAATCAAGGGAATTTTAGGCCTAGACAAGGAAATGTTGTATGCTACAATTGCAACAAATGTGATCACATTGCAAGATTCTGCAAAAGCAGAAATGTGAATAAGAAGGGTTCAAAAGACAAGAATAAGAATGTGCAAGCAGATGGAAAAGGGAAAGAAAAAGTGGAGGAGATAAGAGATCAGATGAAGAAGACATGGGTTAAGAAGAGTGATTTAGATGCTAGAAATGGGTCCACACTTGATTATGGTGTTGGAAATTCCTCCAAAAATTGAATTAAGGCCTTCAGCCTAGGGGAATTTTTCATGAAAATCTTATGCACCCCCTATAGCATATTGTACTTGAATCTAACAGATTGATAGATGTTGTGTTAGGGTATTAAAAATGATGTGAGATAATCTCTGAAGGAATCTGAGCAATAATTAAGATCCATAGGTGATTCCTTGTGAGCTGTCTGTAAAAGTCGAGTATCCAAAAGGTTTAGGGCTAAGCACATTTAATGCACCCTAAAAGTCAGATAAGTAAATGATAAAAAGACATTTTTCCATTCATTTTGTAATTTGCATTCCAGAGAAGAAGAGGAGAGCACTTTGCGAGAAAATTATCCAAGCAACCAAAGCGTAAAAGAGATTTCCCAAGCGAAAACCCTAATCCAGTGGTTGAGGTATTTATCGGTGAAATTTTCAAAGTTTGAAATTTTTGAAATGACAACTGTTGGTATGGCGAAACCTCTTGTTATACACATTACTGAGAGAGCTCAACTATATTTTAAGAAACATGCATTTATTCTTATGGAAGACAATCTGAAGTGCATTTTCATCAGTACCACACGATGTTTTTTATATCAAGGATATTAGGGTTTACACACATTGCAATATTGAGGAGTTGGGAAGCTCTCATATGTTGAATCTCTGCAATAATTAGTTGATTGATGGGAATTTTAGGTTGAAATTAGAATTCCAAGTGTTGGAGGATAATGGTTTTGTGCAGTTCATTAAATTTTTAATGTTCGATGAACAAGAATGGGTCCGATATGTTCTTAGCAGGATGCATGATGAGTTCATTTGGTTAAATAAGCCAAGCAAGATTACTAAAAATACCATTAGGTCCGTAACATGGTTGTGTTTATCTGGTGAACTACCCTCATTGAAGTTAGTGAAGAACCAAATTGTCATAGACGCAACTGGATCAAAGTTTGACAAAAGAGCCATGACAATTAATGATATTTTGGAGTATGATGTCAGATTCTATTCAATGGTGATTGGGTATAAGATTTATTATTCCAACTGAGAGAATTTTGTATCTGGAACAACAATATATGTAACTTATGAAATGATCCAGGAGAACAAGAAGTATGACTTGTGTGAACTTCTCCGGAGTGATTTAACGAAAAAATTGGCCAAGATCAAACAAGACAAGAAACATCCATTCAAATATGGTACAATGATCTTGTGTATGTTCTTCTACATCATGAATGACGTCCTGAGAGTTGGATAAGTCCAATGGCCATATGATAGACCTGTGGGTGTTCTAAAGCCTAGACAATCAAGGAGTTATGCACCCTCCTACGGTTCTCTAAAGCTTGCAAGCTCAGAAAAACCCGAAGCCAAAGCATCCAGTGGTGAAGGAAAAAGGAAGAAAGGTAAAGGAACAAGAGTATATGTTGCAGCTCTGGATGATGAGGAGACTGAGTCAGATGAAGAAGTGAAAGAAATCAAGAAAAAGGGCACCAAGGCATCCAAAGTCATTAAGGACAAGCCCTTGGTGGTGAGAATCCTAGAAAGAAGACAAAGACTAAATTTGAGCAATCCGATATGTCATTCAGAGAAGTGGAGAAATCTATAACAATGCAAGGTAATCTCAAACCACTTTCTAAGTTTTATGACAAGTTTGACGAGGTCGGACAGAGGATCTTGGAAGAAGCAACCACAAAGTATTTGAACAAGTTTAATAGAGCTCTTATAGAGATAATGTCAGAGATTCCCAAGGATCTCTATGATGTTTTGGATACAAGGAGATAAACTGCAAGAGTAGAAGATGAAAGATTAAGAGAATGTGTGTTAGTAGAACTCTATCCTATTATAGCTAATGAGAAAATTGCTAGAATCCTTAAGGAGGCCAAGAGTGAGTTCCGAAGAAAGACAAGAATTAATAAGCTCATGATTGACATGTGTGAAGAAGTAATTGAGGATACAAAGAGGATCTTGAAGTTTGTGTTACTAAAGAATTAGTATGAGGTTATACCTGAGAAATCCCAGGATGATGTTGCCAAATCATCTGGTCTGAAAAATCAGAGAATGTCATCCAAAGGAGAGTAGACAAAGGTAGATAATCCTGCTTTGATTGATCCAAATGTTGATCAAGTTGAGGTAAATGTTTCCTCTATTCTGGAAAAAGCCAGTAAGGACGATGTGATGGATAAGGGTGAAGAGAAGCAAGGAAAAGAAAATGAGGTTGAGGACATTCGAAATCCTCCAGTTGACACTGTTGATTCTACTGAGATATTTGAGAAGGATGTAGTGCCTACTAAAGCTAATATAGAGAAGGTAGCAGAGAATAAGAAGGTTGAGGTCAAGGAAGAACATATTTCGGAAGCAAGAGACACTGCAGGGGTAGTGGAAGATAAGCAATTTTTTTATGATTCAGAATTTGTCCAAGGCCCCATAAACTTTGCCACTTTGTCCCCCATTCAGAAGTTGCCATTAGCTTCATTTTCTTAGGCTAAGGCAAGTGAGGATCTCTTGAAGTCCTACACCAAAGACAATGAACTTCTTACCCTTGCATACGGTATTCTTGAGAAGATAATGCCTTCTTATATCAAGAACAAGTCTGATACTCCATCTGGACAGTTGAAAAGTTTGATCAACTCTATAGATACTCATTTTGAGTCATTGGAGAAGTCAGTTAAGGTGAAGGTCCACAGTGAATTTAATGCTAAGAGGCTCAGGATATTGAAGAGAATGATTGTCAATGATAGAGTTGTGTTAGATAATTATATTTATATTTAGAGCACTCAAGATGCATTATTCGAAGGTGGTAACATTTACAAATCATGTCTAACATGTCAAAGTTCACTAGGATATTGAGAAGAAGTCCAAGGAGCATGAAATGCAATTAGCCGAAATATCCCAATCTCTTGATCCTTTGTCAGTTTCTGTTAGAAGTCAAGAAGATCAAGTAATATCCTTACTTGAAAAAATCAAGAGTTTGAACCATGACAAGGAGAGGATTATTGTCAAATTTGGTGAACTTCGGAGTCATATTACTCCCAAATTGGACACATTGCTCAGTGCCTTGAAGGATGCTCAAAATGCTCAAAACGCCAGTGAACCCTCAGATCTTAAATCAATAGAGATGTATGCATACCTATTCAGTGGTCTCATATCAGTTCTTGAGTGTCTCAAGAAGGGCTAGGATAGCCATTTGGGCTTATTGAAAAACACTTTTGCAAATATCTTCAAGTTTTTGTAAGGCGGTAGGGTCTGTGTATATATGCGGTCTTATATAGAATTTTAGCTTGAATTTTGGCATCTGGATCCCTACCTTTTCCATTGATGTCAAAGGGGGAGTGTAGAGTAGTGAAAAATGTTGTTTTCATCTTAGGGGGAGTTCCAGAATTTTAGAATCTTGAGATTTTGAGTTTTGGTAGTGTGTATATATGTTGGTACTGATTTCGTCACTTAGTCATTTTTCACTAAGTGTAGCCATCAATGCTAAAGGGGGAGATTGTTGGCAACAGACACATTACAAGTCATCTGGTGTTGTCATTAATGGTAACCCAATTCAGTTATTCCATCCACAGTGTGTGATCTAATCCTACCAAAAGTCAAAATGAAGATTTGGTTAAGTTCGGTGAGTTAGAACAGTGCATCCGACAAAATGTAGTATTTTGGTTGACATTTTATTTTGGTTGAATATTTTGTGTTGCGGAGCTAAGGGGATCCTGATAGATGTATCTAGTACCTTATTCCAAAATCTTAGCCTCCGATGATGCTTTTTGTATGAGTTATAAGATCCGGTGTACAAGTTTTTGGGTTGAACAATGTAGTATGCTCAACTTGAATAGTTGATCATTGTGTGGAATTGATGGAGTAATTTTGGTGATTGTTTTTGTGATCGAGGATGTTTAGCAGACATTTGGGAAGTGTACAAACAATTCTTTCTGGTTTGCATATGCATTGGAGTTCAAATTGAGCTGACTATTTATACATGTTTCATTATTTGTTTAGTGTTCTTGAAGTTGACATGTAGAAGGCCTAATTTCATGTTGAGGATATATAAGACCAATGGATATGATCATTTTGGATATCGGTGTATATGTGGAAAGTGTTTGTGATCGATTGTGCGCAGTTTCACGTGCACAAGTGAAGGATTTATGCTTTGGAATATTGCAGAACAGTGGAACAGAGCAGTGTAGCAGAGTAGTGTGAGATTAGGTGTTTTGTGTTTAACCAGAACTGTACTTTGGCATTTGCAGATGTGGTTTTTGAGTTCAGACATTCCATTTATCTTTTATAAAAGATATTGTAAGACAGTGAGTCTTCCTAAGGTTGTAGCCCTTGATATTTTGAGCAATGAGCTCTAGGAAGTGTGCCTGAATGCATGTGCATTCCCAATGTAATATTTTTATACTTCTACAGAGTATATTTATATTGTGGGTCTCATCCCCACCATGGTTTTTCCCTTGACCGGGTTTTCCATGTATAAAATCTTGGTGTTATCGTGTTGTTGTTGTTTGCTTTGTGTTTTAGTATCTTTCCTTTGTTCATTTGCATTAAGTGGTTGAAAGAACAAGTTAATGAAGTTAAAAATTGCAAAACACTTATTCACCCCCTCCTAGTGTTCCTTGATTCCAATACCCCCTTAACCACATTCATATATCAAAAAATTATTATTATTATTATTTAGATTATTTATTGATTGATTAAAATTTAGTTTAGTTTTTAAATATTTTAAGTCTTACTGAATGGTTAAAAGATACAAATATTTATAATGTATTGATTGATAATAAAACCAGATATAATTATTTTAATTTGAAAATATTTATTTGGATCCATTTACCTATAAGAGTGAATAAATGATTATTAGATTCCTTTTTTTTTTATATTGAAAAAAAAATTCACATTAAAATATATATTGAAGCTTAAACTTGTCTTGTTGAAGTAAAAGTTAATATTTTTGTAGGTGTATAACCATAATATTTAAATTGTTCGATCATATTTTACAAGAAATTTTGTATTTTTTCTTTCAAATAATTAATTTAAGATTCTTACAAAGTAAAAAAATATTTCCCATCCATTGATTAAATCAAAATCTACATAAAGTAGTGTATTTTAAGTATCAAGAAGTCTAATTTTGTCATTTATTAAATTAGAGTTTACACACTCTAACTATCATTTTTAAGCATTGAAGTGTAATTTTGCAAGCTTGGTTAGTAATGTGCATGTTGAACTCATAATCTTCTTATTTTTCTATTTGAAAGGGCTAACAACATCTCAACTAATTTGCTTATATATTTCTTTATCATATTTATTAGATTTATCATTATATAATAATGATAATTTTTATTTTTTTTGGATATCATCATAGTAGTTATCAATATCTTGTCTATTTCAAAAATTGCATTTATTTTATGTAGGTTGCTAAGATTAAATTTAATACAAAAATATTATATTATACAACTCAAGGGTAAATGTCTAAACCTGTGTCACATCTATAACTAAAAAAAATATTTCTGACAAAATTGTTTGCAAAATAGATTTGAGTGAAAGATTTTAACCAAAACAAGTATTCAAGTGAGTATGTTTTGCTAAAAAAAAAATTATTGAATACATTTCACTTGAAACTTCCAAAAAAAAAATTTAGAAATAAATGAAAGTGACCATGTCACCCAAAAGCATTATAGCCTTATTTTTAAAAATCTTACATTAAATATTTTTTTTTTTGTATTTTAACGCTTTTGACTAGAGCTATCAACCAGTGGGACCACAATGGGTCCTCATTCACTCTGAACTCTGTGTTTATTTTTTATCATCATTTTCCATTTTTTTGTCTTCTCTCCTTTTCCCCTTCCTTTCCTCCACCTCTTCTCTATTCTCCTCTCCTCCTTTCTTCTCTCCTCCTTTCTTCTCTCCTGCCATCACCACAGGTCCACACATCCTACCATGTCAGTCATCTCCTCCATTACATGCCACATTCTCCTTTCTCAATCCATCCTTCCCTGCACTTCTAGGGGTTCGACCCTACATGACAATCTTAACACTACTGTGCGTTCACCACTCCACAACAGGGCCAACCCCAACACTAGTGTTTATTATATTAGACCCATTCTCTCAAAATAGTTGATAAATGAAATGTGAAATGCATTAATTCATTCTCCTAATAAACAAGTAAAAAAATAAATGGTAATTTGCATGTGTATGAATCCACAAATAATTTGTTAGGCAGATTTCTCCTCATTAGAAGATTGATGTAAGATGGCTGGAGATAATTATTATAATAGCCATCTTGCATCAATCTTATAACATACATTATATGATTGCATGTTACCCTTCAAATAGTCATGGGTTATAATAGCATTCAAAAGTGTCACCACCTTAATATGTGGAATATTAGTTTAATATATTTATTCACTTTCATTTGTATGTGTGTTTAGTTCATTCATTCTTTTCACTACTTAATATGTAGTTGCATTTTATAATTTTACAAAACAAATTTAATGAATTTGTATCAAACATGAAAGGTTTTGAGTGTAGGAATCAAGATCAAGGAAAGCATATTTTTTAGTCTTTATGTTCAAGGTTTATAATCAAAGAATTCTTGCACATCCTGATGATGAATCATAGAGTGTGATTCGAAACATTGATGAAAAAACTTGCATACACAATTGAATCCAGAAGCAAGAAGTGAATATGATTTTTAGTGTTTGCGTTCAAGGTTTATAATTAAATATATGATAATTAAGTTGTAGAAATTTAGTGCATTAAGATAGTGAGAGGAAGTTATCTATATTTAAGAGCACAAGTGTATCAAAATTAATCTATGTCCTAAAAACTAATTACTTGAATATCAACACGTCCTCACTAGTAGATTTAGCATTATAAAGTGAAGTTTATTTATTATTTTTGGATTCAAGATTAAGCACGTAAATAGATTTAGGGATTAGATTAGGATATAATGTTTAGTGCCTTCAAGTTGGAAACACTTCATCCACACCATTTAGAAAAATAATTGGACCAAGAATACAATTAAAAGTTAAGACCATATGTTGTGTGCATGGAAATGGGGAGCCAAAAGAGGGTCAAATATGGTCATTTTTTTAACTGGTAAAAATTGATCTTAGATGAGAAATTGAAGATAGTCACACTCAACATTTGAAGATGCAACAAGATCAAGAGTCGTAGTGCTCAAAATCTAGTTTATGAACTACTATTTTGTTTAGATGGTGAAACTTAAGAGGTTCATATAGGGGAGAACATAAAGTTCTCATGTTTTTTTTAGAAAATTATAGCATAGTGTGCAATGTGCTCCCCCTAAAATTTTGATTTTTTTTAAGTATTTCAATTTTTTTGGTGAAAAATTTCTAACATCGAGTACTTTATGCCTAATATTTTTACTAATTTTTTAACCAATATATGAATTTTACCAAATTTTAAAGTGGACATACCTTGAAAAATGAAAAGTTGAGTGTCCTATCCTATTTTTCTAAAACTAATTGAAAGAAAAAAAAAGTTAGTGTGTATACAATAGAGTCTATAATGTAAAAAAATATAATTTATTTCAAATTTAGATGAATGAATAATAAATGACCTTAAAAATACCACGCATAGGATTTTGGGAAAAAAGAAGATACAAGAAAAAAAAATTAAAGATCAAAACCTTAACATATTGAAAATGTTAACAAAAAATACAGTTAGAAAGGTAAGAGTGCTTGACGTTATTACAACATTTTTTTAGATCAACATTGAAAGTTGTGCAATCCTAATGGAGAGAATACTCAATATTTAGTCATTTTTTTACATTTTATCAAAAATATGCCTCTAGTTGTTAACATGCAAGTTTAATCCTTTGTGTTTGATACCTAAGGTGAAAATCCAACACCAAGGGTTCCCAATACCCAAGATACAACCTATAGTGCAAGAACATTTATATACAACTAAAAAACCAAAAATATTCAAGAAGCATGTGAATCCATAATTATGGACTCACATGCTCTGTTTAAACTTGTATAGTATGCTTTGAAAAGATTGTAATTATTTTTTTAAACAAATCTATCACCTTTTCTTCTTTTATTGATGTAGAAAATTTAAATTACATGTTTTGCAATAAAGTTGATAGTATTCATCATTACTTTCATGTTTTAAAGAATATGAATGATTATTTTCATGTTTTGTATTTGTATTTGATAATCATTAATCATTGTTTTCACATTTTGGGTCAATGTTATTATATTGATATAAAATTCAGTATCATATAAAAGAAATTTACTAAAAACTCAAATATTAAAGTGTGAAGCAAAAAAATGAAAAAGACAACTTTATGTAATTCAAAATTTGAATAATGGAGTTCATGGTGCATCTTCTTTTCCTTTCTAGTATGATATTGAATAAATTCCTCAAACACCAATTGAATATATTTCACCACAAATATGAGGCTAATATAGTTTATTATATTTTGATATCTCATGATGCCAAAATTCTATATATGTGTAAGGGTTTACAATTTCATATCCTAAACCTTGAACTCTTCATTTTATGTCACTTCAGTGGATGTTACATATGTAGGAGTTGAATATTAGCTCATTCACCATGGGTTCACTTGCAAAACAAAAAGATAACCTTTGACAAGAGATTATAAAAAGACAAGAGTTTTCTCAATATTATGATACAAAAATGTACAAGAGCCTTGATTATATAAACAAGGTGAGAAATATGATTAGACAAGATCATGACATGTGTCTTAATCTTATGACTTGAAACAACTAATCTTAACAAATATTAAATGACCTCAAAAACAATAATTAAATGAGATAAGAGAAGATAAGATCTCATCAACAACTAATACTTTTAAAAAATTCCTAAGACCTAAGTAAACTCAACATGTGAATTTTACCTACTAGTGAACTAGTTAGGTAAAACCCCTAATTTACACCAACACCCCTCCTAAAGTTTGACTTAGGGAGAAGTAAATAAATGCAAATTATGCATGGATAATGCACAAATCCAAATATGGGTCCAATTGCAAGGCCATGTTAGGCACCCATTTACAAATGATCTCTAAGAACCAGAGTAAAGGAGAAAAATCACATGAGAAAAAAGTACCTCTAATAGAGATAATGCAACAAAATAATCATATATGATCAAATGAGTGATGAATAGAGGATTTTTCATAACCCCTTAGGTACTATATCCATCACAAATATACAATAGATAGCCACCGATTAGAAGAAAAGAGAGAGACTATGTAACCCCCACAATGTATAATCTCCTACAAAAATAGAAGATGCTTGAAGATATAATATGATTGAAGGCCTATAAAAAACATTCTTACTCTTGGAAAGAAATAAAAGGAATTAAAAATGTAGGAATGATTCACATTCTAAATAAGAATTTAAAGTAAAAAGGGTGAAGATGTATGATGATGTTTATGAAATATGCTCATGTGTCGCCATGTCCAAAGTAGATGATGATGTCACAACCAAATTGGGTACATGCCCAATCAACAAGGGAGGTTAAAACCTAGGAATATGCAAAAATTGATGTTGAAAAAAAATATTGATGGTTTTTTAAAAATAGTGCAATGATTGTCATCAAAGAGGAGATGTAACCCCTTAAACTATCCTCCAAATTCGAATTGTGAGACTCCACAAACAAGTTTGAAATACCCATTAAGTAATCTTCCCAGAAAGATATTCAAAATAATATGGTTTATATACTAAAATAGAAGAGGAATGGGTTTTCACTAGTCTAAAGATGCAAACTAGCAATCAAACCCTTTCACATCAACACTCCATTGGAGAACAACCAATTAGGCCCAACTTTAAACCGTTGGGAGAGCTAGGCACTTGGGTTTGATTACTCTCTTTATAATTTAGGTATAATTGGATATAATTAGAATAAGAAATGATGCAAGAACTAGGGATTTTGATAAGAAACAACTTCAACATGAAGATAAAAAATTCCAAAATTAGGAATAATCTTGGATCTGAAAATGTGATATAGAGAGGAACTTGTGTCTACAATCGGGGATTAGAAGTGTTGTTCACTATGGATAGATGCCACTATCCAGGGTGTGTTTTTGTCAACTCAGATGTAAAAATTTTGGTTCAAGATTCTCTATAAATTGTTCTCCCAAAATTTTAGCAAAAAAGTGTTGGTCAATGTTCACTTTTGAACAGTAACGAATATGAAACTATGTATATGTATCTGCACTTTCTAGATCTATATCTCTTTATCGTTGGATCTATCACCTACACACAAAAAAGAGAGGAAAATTATTAGGCTATATAGAGGTTTGCATAATTCAAACCTTGGGTAAAAAAATTCCTCCACTACAACAATGGTGATTAAAAAAGAGAACTTACCCTTGTAGCACAAAGCTGAAAAAAACTTAAGGAAATGCAAAATTGACAATGCTATACCTTTGCTATGAATATTATGCCTTGAAGCCTCATGAAAGGTTGATGTTTCTTGATACGAGTTCATGCATTTCTTCACTCATGGAGGAAATACATAAACTTGATCATGAATGCTAACTTGAATGCTTGATCTCTTCTTCATTGCCTTGAAAATGCCTAATTTTAATTTCTCAATTGGAATGTGATTTGAAATTTGAGAGGATATATGTTCAAATGAGGGGGTAAGACTTGTATTTATATACAACCTTATGAAACATGTTGAAAATTTGATGAAAACCAACATTGGGGAGCACTTTCCTGCTCAACAATTTCTTGACCATTAAAGATTTGAATTTGAATTTTATGACTAGACCATGGTGCTAGGTATCATAGACTTGTCATTTTGAGCCAAAATCTTCATTAATGAGAATGAATTAGTGTTGAGCTTCTAAATTTGGCACTAGCTTGAGCATGATAAACTAGATATAGGGGCATGAGTGAAAAACCACCAAAGTGATCCTAGAACAAGTGTGAATTGTATGAGGATACAATTTATAGCACTACATCTACTATAGATAATCACTAAAAAATTTCGAATAAGTGACTCTAAATTATATAGAAGCAACACATGATGGATGTTCCTTTTGAGTAGGAATGGTGGGAGCCTCAATCAATGGCTTTGGACAAGGAATCAATGAAGGTAAAGGATTAATAACTATCTTTGAAGGAGGAGAAGGTTCATATAAAGAAACCTCAACATGCTCATTTGAAGATTCAAAGTAATTAAAATAATACAACTTCTTAATAATTAGTCATAAAGTATCACGTCTAAAATCTAAAGAGGTACAAGATAGTCTAAAGAAAGATCACTTGGGAATGGTTGTGTATCAGGATCTCCCTATATCTCTCAAAATTTAGTCTAAATAGCATGAGGACACTCAAAATGGAGAATTTATTTCAAGATGACATTATCAAATGCATAGCAATAACTCCTAATAAATTGTCCCTTTTGTAATTTCAAGCAAATTCCTTAGTAGGTGTACCTGAAAGGGGAACAAGATCTTATAAGTTTGTGGCAACAAATAAAGCCAAATAGATGTTTTATGATGCCATCTCTTCATAATTTTTAGTCTTCTTTTTATATGATTAGAGAATGATGAAATAAAAAACCCATAATAAATTATGAAAGATCTCCAAAATTACAAAGATAGAAACACTCAACAACAAATAAAAACTCTTTAAGTATGACAAATACTTAAAATGAAGCCCTCCGAAAATATAGAAGTTCTCCAAATGTTAGGATTTCCAAGTAATTAGTCATAATATGAAATTCATAGAAATTGAATTAGATGTACCTAAGGTTAAATTTATGAAAAAAAATTGTATGAATAAAATGATAAAGCTCTTAAATATCTTTCAAATGTCACTAGAATCATGAAACCTATATAGAATGGAAAAAAATTATGAGCTCAAATGCCCAAATTAGAGATTTGATTTCAAACAACTATTAAAATTCATTTGCAATAAAATTTGAAACCTACACCACAATAATATTTTTGGAACAAACATTTCATTGATATCTCATTTTTAAAATTTTAACATTATGGTAGAAATTTTTGGAAAAAAAAAGACCCACTTTCAACATTTGAGGGGCAAAAATAAGCCTCTTGGATATTGATGATAGGTCACCAATGTGACTATGTGTTGTAATTGGCGTAAATAAAAAAAAAATGTTGCTTTGAGCGACAAATCCACTTAAGAAACAAAGTTATTGTGGTGGTAGGGTGGTATCTCCCACACCCCCACTTTGGACATTAATCCCTCCTAAGTGATGCAACCATGGGTTGGAGCCCATTAGTGATTAAGTGCAAAAAAAACAATGATTTCAAAAATTAAAAAATTCATTGATCATACCTAGCATGTCATTCAATGTCACCTAATGACCTAATTACAAACCAAACTCTACTAGCACCTGTAAAGATTATTCTCTATCAATACGCTCAACAATGTAGATTCTCTAGAATATTTTTCCTTTCCTCTATAAAAATGACCATAGATTGTGACGATTTATATAAACCATATGGATTTCATATGACTATATAGAGAAAGTGATGGTAGGGGCTAAAAAATCCTCTAAGGCTCTAGGGCAAAAGTATTTAATTTTGACAATTTGATAGTTGACCTTAGGTTTTTAGGGCCTTTTGGATGTAATGGTAAGGTCTGTTTTGAATCAAAATGTTCCAAATTTAAAACTACCTTCTAAATCTAACAACTATTTTCCAACTTCAAACCCTCATAAATTTGTCCTCACATGTTCAATTTGGATACGAAAAAGGTCTTTGATTTTCTTGGACTCCTTGACCTGAATGGTGAGGTTATATTTGCACCAACAATCTCCAAAATGAACCTACAGTATAAACCCACAAAGAGAAACTCTCAAATTTGATATTTCTATCAAGTCCTTATAATTCTCTAAGTCATCAAATGATGCAAAAGATGAGCATACTCAAATTTTCAAGATCCACCAAGATATCCAATCTAGCAACAACTCAATACCCAAATCACTCTCAAATTTGAGAACATATTTACAAGATTAAAGCCCTAGTACCATCAAAAGCTAAATGTTATCTCACTCACCCCAAGATCAATTTCAAAAAAGAAGATAATGTTCAAAAATATGAAATGGAAAGAAAATAGTTTACTTGATATTATGATACATCAATGTACAAGGGCCTTTCTTAAAAAGATGAGGTGAGAGAAAGAATTATACAAGATCATGACATGTGTTAATATTATGATTTAAGACAACTTATCATAAAAAATATTAAATAACCTAGTACACAAGAAGTAAATGAGATAAGAGAATATTATTAAAATCTCAAGGAGAATTAAGACTTATAGAAAAAGATTCCTATAACCTAAGTAAACTTAACATGTGAATAAGACCTATTAATGAACTAGTTAGGTAGAAAACCTAATTCACACCAACAACATATATGTGTGTTCTTATCACTTAACTTCATAATTTTATACATTATACAACCCTAACCTAGAACTTATCACCTATTTATCTACTATATCCATCATCTTAGAAAATGACTCGTCCATTTCATTAGGCCTTGTCCTCTATATATTAGGCCTTATATGTGACCATGTCTATTAGAATGGATTGCATCTACATCATATTTCTCCCTATTTAAATATTAAATATCTTGCTTCATGGGTCATTTTTTTCAGATGTGAATGTTATTTTGCTAATCCATCAAATTGCATGACAAACATTCTAAGTTGTGTGAATAGGAATTGTATTTAAATGTATCAATGTAGGTTGTTTAGTATCATCAATTAATAATTATATTTTTTATATTGTACATGTACATCTTAGTATTAAATATATTATTCCTAGTCTCAATTATACTGGTTGTGTCAACATTTTCATCTCTCTATTGTGAAGTTTCAATCTCTTAAATTGTTCATGAGTCTTGAGTTATATTAAGAATTTCAATAGTCTTAAGTTTATCTATAAGAGGCCCCTAAATATGCATTTTAGCAACATTGAGTTTTAGATATATTAGCATAAGTAGGAAATTAATACATAAACCACATTTATAAAGGAGAAATCTACATACAGATGAAATATCTAAGGATAAAAGCATGGGTAGGGTCTTGTTCTAGCCATCTAAAATCTCACATCTCTTTCGTACTCTCATTAATTTTCTTAGAGTTTATTTCATTGTATATAAACTTAGTTTGAGTGTTAACATAAATTGCAATGGTGTTGTAGGTTGGTCATTAAAGGATACTATTAGGTGCCAAGGATGGGGCAATAACGTGACACTTGGTTGTTGATCTTCTATTGGATATTGTTTGGAAGTGAATGGTTAAGTACAATGACATAATTGGTATGATAGAATGAAAATGGTATCATTATAAAACATAATGGAATTTGATTAAGTGTTAAAGGGAAAACTAGTAGAAAAGTGAGGGGTATTGTTTAGAGTGTGAGGTCCCTTATCATAGTAATGGTAGATTTTCCTTTTTTCATTGTGTAGTCATCTTCTTCCTTAGGCATATAATTTTCCATATTGTGTTAATGATGGGAGACTAACTCTATCCTTTCAAGGACAATGTTTTACATTGATAGTCTAGTCTCCACTCTTATTCTCCCTTTTTTTCATTAGTTTCATTTCCTAGTGGGAGATGATGTCTTATTTTGGGGACGACTTATTTATGAACATGTGTGCCATTGCTAGACCCATTGGCGGGTGCCCATTATATTATGATATGATTATAATAGCTAGGTAAGTAGTGTTTCAGATTCCAATGCTTGAAGTTGTAAGGAAATTAAAGTGGCAGAACAACATCCTACACTAATCCTGAGAGAAGGGTAATGCAAAAAAAATTATAAATCTTTAGAGCTATTATAGAAACTTAACATAAATAGAATGCATACCACAACACAATGATTTACATGGGGAAAACCCTTTCAGGAGAAAAACCCCACTTCAAAAGCCATCCAATATATTATTCAAAAATCAACAACAAATTACAATATACTTGTATAGCAAGCTTCTCACAAGATCATCACAAATGGAGATCCAGAGGTAGCTCAACAACTATCACACTCTTTGAATACATCACAATTCATAGTCATAATACAATTCCCTCATAAAATAGGGTTACATTCTAGGGCAAACGAAGCACACAAAATATCCACAATTAGATCTATGACCTAATTATAAACGGTGAAGATTCACAATGACAGATTATAAATTAATTTTTTTTTTTTTTTTTGGGGGGGGCGATATCCCCAAAAACCTCACCAAGGTGTGCTACCCTCTGGACCCCTAATTGGTCAAGAGAATGGAGCTCACAAGTGGTTACCCCCTTTGCAACCCCCCACACTCACGTATCAACAATAATCCTTTATAAACAATACCTTTTTTATTATTGCAAGGTTGAGATACCATTTTCCTAATATATATTATGTTATAGATATTATAATATATATACATTATAATATTTTTTTGTTGAACAGACTTGAATACTGAGAGAGGGGGATCAATATTCCCCTTTAACATATTAAGACTAAACTTTTGAAACTTAACTTATTATCTGTTAACTTTAGCCAGAAAGAAATGTATGCAACATAACTGAAATGAAAGAAATGCACAACCATAAGAGAGATACTGGATTTTTATACTTGGAAAACCCAAATGGGATAAACCACAAAGAGGGTTAACTCTTAACAAAATATAACTAGTTATATGAAGATTACAAGGCTCACTACCGGAGGGCTCACTGCCCAGAATACAATGACTTACTACTAGAAGGATTATTGCAAAGAAATAGTCACAAAAATGAACTAAAAAATTGCATCTACACATGCAGGGAATCAGTTCCTAATAAGCTCAGATATCAAACAACTACTTACAGTAGACCCTGTCAATAATCTCTGCAATCCTAACTCAATCTTCCTTCTCCAATCATACCAATTCTACCTTTCTCCTTCAACACATGAACTCATGAACACTCTCACTTGCACTGCACTTTCACACACTCATACTCTTATCATCATCATAACACATTCAAATCAGATCATAACACACACACACACAAATATATATATATACTACCGGCATATGCATTAAGTCAGCCTTAAGAATACTTTCCCCAAGAATACTTCTTCATCGGTCTTCTACTTGAATTCCTTCAAGAATATTCCAATGATTAGATTACACGTTGCAAGCACCAAACCAAAAACAAGAACAAAAGCGTTCAAGGTTGGCTAGACCCAGAATGATGATATCCTCAAACTTCCATAAGAATCCTTTTGAATCATAAAAACATGATCCAAATTGACATAAATAAATCAAAGTCATGGACAACGTACTTCCAAAATATCATCACCAGAAACTAAAATGCAGAGGAATGTGGACCACTACAATCACTATCAAACACCATCAATGTTGAATACACTTTCAGAGCACAAATTCTAGAGCATCAAATCAATTGCTACAACCAACACCAAAACTCGGACAACATGAGAAACATATCCATATGCTAGCAACACACATTTTCAGAGCAACATATCAACATCAACAACTACAACATATCTGCAACTAGATATCAACAACTGCAACATATCTGCAACTCAACAATGTTCTCCACCTATATGCATACATACCTATCTTCCATTTATCTGCATCATACATGCATATAACTGCTCTACAACACCTATACATACTAACTTGCTATATCTAGACCAATCAGGATCATTGGGTTTGACATCAATGACAACCAAACATATATTTCTAACAATCTCCCCCTTTGTCATTGATGACAAAACACTTTTAACCACTTTTATCCTCCTTAGAAACATATTCTCTATTTTCTATATTTTTTCATATCTCTCCCCCTTAGGAAATGTCAATATTTCTCCCTAATTCTCATTATTTATCCCCCTTTGACATCAAAGATAAAGGTGAGAAACAACTCAACACATGTAACCATCTTCAGATTCCACATGTTGGATTATTTGGGAGATTGTTTGTTTTGGTTGTCCATTGTTGCTTCTAGGATATGTTGTTGTCATTTATGTCAACATATTCCTGTGAGTTATTTTGATGAGTTTGGAAAAGATATTTTGATACGGTTTGCATTTTTTTGTTTACCGGTTCTTGTTGTTGTTCCTCGTGGTATTTCTGTTGGGATTCCCTCTGGTATATTCCAGTGTGATCAAATCTTGTGTTGAGATTTTGGATTATTGTTTTGGATGATCTTGTGTATCTTCATTTCAGATGGTTCATGATTTGGTGCTCCGCAAGTTATCTTTCTTCATGACAATTGTTGATTGGTTGTGTTCTTGAGCCTTGAGACATTGACAAATGAAGATTTGAAAAGAGATGATGGTGCAACTGTTCCGGATGATTCTAATGATCTTGATGGTGTCTCCTAGTCGTAACCTATTTTGTTTGGCAATTTGCATTGATCATTGAGCGATTTTTTGGTGATTTCTATGAACCGGTGATAATTTGTGTGTTATGCAGTATTTTCGGTGGTGTAGCGTGTTGCGATTGATCTTGACAGGATTTCTGGTGGATGCAATTCTTTGGGAATTTGAATTAGGTCCATGCTATGTAATTTAAATCATAATATTTCTCCAGTGGTCGGTCTTTGTATCGTGTAATGTAATTTTTGCAATTATGAGTTAAGGGTTGAGGGTTTAGCCAACCTTGTTATCAAGGTTGATGATTTGTATATATAGGTGAGATTATTATGTAATTTAGGTGTCGGTATTATGTCTGCATTATCAGAGAGAGGTAAATGTTCGAACACGGATATATCATTCAACAAGGTGTTGTGGTGAGTTTGGTGTTGCAGGGCAGACAACTGTGCTTAACCAGAACTGTCATCAAACATTTGTAGATGCTATTATTGCATTTCATTTCTTCTAGATTGTAGTTCAAATCATTTTGTAAGTCAGTGAGACTTCTCTGAGGCTTGTAGCCTTTTAGGCATATATCTTTTGAGCAGTGAGATCTAGTCAATGAGCTTGAATGCAAGTGCATTCAACTTTGTAATATTTTAACATACTACTACAGAGTATCATCTTATTGTGGGTAGGTTACCACCATGGTTTTTCCCTTAAACGGGTTTTCCACGTCAAAATATTGGTGTTATGTGGTGTTTTGTTAATTTTCTTATATGTTATTGCTATGGTTTATGCATTTATGTTTATGAAAGTTTAATTTGTTGTGCATCCGGTGAAGACAGATTCACCCCCCCCCCCCTTTCAGTCTTCCCTCTTGATTGCTTCTAACAATTGGTATTAGAGCTCGATCCTTCGATAGAAGCTTAATTGCTTGAGGAGATCTGGGATGGCATCTCAAGGTATTATTTTCAAGAAGGAAAGTTTGAGGTTTGATGGAAGCAACAACATTGTGTGGAAGAAATGGATGGAGGTGCATTTGAAATGTCTTGGAGAAGATTACTAAGAATGCTTATGTTGTTCCTCGGAATGGACCATCCACACCTGATGAGATTAAGGAAGTTGAATATAACATCAAAGAAAAGGAAGAATTAGTCAGTGCCCTGACTTTTTCTGAAATGACAAATGTTATGGAACTTCAGTTTGCACATGAGATATGGGTGAAGCTTGAGATCCTGTATGAAGGTGATAGTCAAGTGAAAGTTGCCAAGTTGCAGAGTTTGAAAGGGAAGTATGAGACATTGAAGATGAGAGATGATGAGAACATACATTCCTACATGGCTAAGGTGAATGAGGTTGTCCTTGGTATTAGATCTGTCGGTGGAAAGATTGAAGTAGACGATATTGTTGCTAAGGTGCTAAGATCTTTGCCTCCTGCTTATAAACATAAGGTTGAAGCTATTGATGAGATCTAAAGTGTAACTATATTGACAAGAGATGTATTGGTTGGAAAACTTGTTGCATTTGAGCTAAGTGAATTTGGTGAATCACATGGAAAATTTGAGACAACATTCAAAGTATCAACATCTATGTCTGGTAAGCAAAAATATGATCCTGATGAGTGCAGGATATCCAGATATAAAAGAGAAAGATGAGAGATAATAGAGCAAAAGAGAGAGCTTGATGAACTTGAAGCATTGATTGCTCAGAGACTACATAAAGGTGTTAGTAAGTATGATGGAAAGTTTCCCTTAAAATATTTTTCTTGTAATAAGATAGGACATTTGCTTCTAGATGTCTGGAGAGAATGGCTAAGTATGACAGACATGATAAGTTTGATAAGTTTGATAGAAATGATAGATATGAGAAGCATGAAAAGTATGATAAGCCTTATAAGTCTAACCAGAAGTTTAGGAACTAGAAGAATTGTTATTATGTTATAGATGAAGGTGTTACAGATGAAGAATCTGAAGAAGATGAAGTTGTGTTCATTGTCAATAAAGAAGATAGTCTTGTGCCTATTGATTCCACTAGCTTTTATGTTGGGGAGAAAGCTTTGGCTGCAGAAGAAAAAGGTGAATGGGTGATTGACAGCGGTTGTTCACATCATATGACCAGTGACAAAAGCAAATTTGTAAGCATGGAAAGGTATGATGGTGGAATAGTTAGATTTGGAGATGACAAAGATTGTGTAATCCATGGGAGAGGTTCTATTTCTTTTGATGGTAAGCATAACACTGATGATGTTTTGTATTTTGAAGGTTTAAAGCATAATCTTTTGAGCATTGGACAAATAAGGGTTATGATCTACAATTCAGAGATGGTAAATGCAAGATTTTGAATGCATCTGGTATGGAGATTGCATCTGGAACTAAGACTGAAGGTAGCATTTTCCTTTTGAATGCTAGTGAGAAAAGTTGTTTGATTGATAAGATAGATGAGAGTTAGTTGTGGCATAGAAGGATGTGTCATGTAAACTTTGATTCATTGATCAAGATCAGTTCTAATCAAGCTATTAGAGATATGTCTAAGATTATTAAACCTATTAATCTGGTATGTAAGGAATGTTAGTTGGGTAAGAAAACAAGGATTTATTTCAAAAGTAAACGGTACACATCAGATGGATTGTTAGATCTTGTGCATACTGACCTATATTGACAATACAAAAATTAGAAGTGTGCAGGGTGATAGATACTTTATTTTACTAATTGATGATCATTCCATAATGATGTGGGTTATCTTTTTGAAGGAAAAATCGGAAGCATTTGAGAAATTCAAGATATTCATAGCCAAAGTTGAAATTGATTATGGATTGAAGTTGAAGTGTATGAGATCTGGTAGAGGTGGAGAATTTTGTTCTGGTGAGTTCAATTCATTCTATGAGATGCATGGAATCATAAGACAATTATCTTCTCCTCGGACCCCGCAACAGAATGGGAATGTTGAAAGGAAGAACCGCACTATTTTAGATGCTACAAGAACCATGTTAATTGAAGGAAATATTTCAAAGTTCTATTGGAGAGAAGATATTAGCACTACAATCTATACATTCAATAGAGTCCATATCAAACGTGATACTGGTAAGAATCCTTATGATCTTTGTTTTGGTCATGTTCCTACTGTGAAATATTTCAAAGTCTTTGGTAGCAAATGTTATATCAAGAGAGATGGGGATATTTGAAAGTTTGATGATAGAAGTGATGAAGGTATCTTTTTGGGGTACTCTACAAATAGCAAGGCAAGTGTGAAGGTGGATGAAAACCTTGGGAAGGAGATCAGATCTTATGTTGAAGGTCAACATGTTGTTTTAGCTCCTTTTCAGCCTGAAGAGCCTAAGCAGAATGATCAGGTAGAAACAAAGTCTGTTGTTGCTGCCAGTAAGGATGTTCATGAGCTTGAGTCTGATAACCAGAACAATCATAAGACTCCCAGGTATGTAAGATTTAATTATTCTGAAAATCAGATTATTGGTGATAAGAATAAAGGTGTAATGACTAGAAGAAGGTTAGTTGTTGAAGAGATATGTTTGATTTCTAAAGTTGAACCTAAAGATGTTGTTGAAGCTTTTAAAGATGATAACTAGATTAGAGCCATGGAAGAAGAGTTAGATCAGATTGAAAAGAACAATACTTGGGAACTTGTGCTTAGACCTAAGGATAAAAATGTTATTAGTACTAAATGGGTTTTTAGGAACAAATTGAATGAAGTCGGTGAAATAGTTAGAAATAAAGCCAGACTGGTCTGCAAAGGATATTCACAACAAGAAGGGATTGATTATGAAGAAAATTTTGCTCCGGTTGCCAGAATTGAAGTTGTTAGACTATTGCTTGCTTATGTTGCTTATAAAGATTTCAAGGTATATCAAATGGTTGTCAAATCTGCATTTTTGAATGGTGCTCTAGAAGAAGAAGTTTACATTGAACAACCTGATGGATTTTCATTATCAGATGGAGACATGGTATGTAAGTTGAATAAATCACTTTATGGTTTGAAACAAGCCCCTAGATCAAATATAATTACTTAAGAGAGTAAGTCAATGAACAAAAGGTGAAGCTGGAATATGTATCTACAAAAGAACAAATTGCTGGTATTTTTACTAAACCTTTACTTGCAGATACATTTGTCTATCCAAGAGACAAGTTAGGGGTCTCCACCCCTCTTGATGAGAACTAGATGCATTGAGTTGCATCAATCCAGTGGAATTTAGAGCATTATTCTTTTATCTGGATTGATGTGTTGGTGTTGCTCCTCTGCTGGAGTAGTCTAATGATTTGGTTGTGTACTCCTACGATAGAGAGATTTCTAAGATTTCTGGTTATGTGTTTCAGGGGGAGAGATATTCATGTTTCTATTTTAGTGGGAGAGAGTTTGATTTTCTATTTTGGTAATCTTTGGAATTTCTGTCAAAGGAAGAGAGAGATCATGTGAAAAAATGCTTTACCTATCTTGATCTTAGGGGGAGTTCGTTGGTGATACCTTCTTTCTTTGCATTGCCTGTTTTTCACATTCATATGTTGCCATCAATGCCAAAGGGGGAGATTGTCAGATTATTTGGGAGATAGTTTGTTTTAGTTGTTCATTGTTTATACTAGGATATGTTGTTGTCATTGATGTCAACATATTCCTATGAGTAATTCCGGTGAGTTTGGAAAAGATTTTCTGATCCGGTTTGCAGTTTTTTATGTTAGTATTCCCTCTGGTATATTTTGGTGTGATCAGATCTTATGCTGAGATTTTGGATTATTGTTTAGGATGATCTTGTGTATATTCATTTCAAATGGTTCATGATTTGGTGCTCTACAAGTTATCTTTCTTCGTGATAGTTGCTGATTGGTTGTGTTCTTGAGCCTTGAGACGTTGATCGATGAAGATTTGAAAAGAGATAATGGTGCAATTGTTCTGGATGATTCTAACATGCTTGATGGTTTCTCCTAGTCGTAATAAATTTGTTTTGGTGATCTACATTGATTGTTGAGTGAGTTTTTGGTGATTTCTATGAACCGGTGATAATTTGTGTGCTATACAATATTTCCGGTGGTGCAACGTATTGCGGTTGATCTTGGCAAGAAGTCCGGTGGATGAAATTGTTTGGGAATTTGAATTAGGTCCATGCTATGTAATGTAAATCATAATATTGGTTCGGTGGTCGATCTTTGTATCATGCAATGTAATTTTTGTAATTATGAGTTAAGGGTTGAGGGTTTAGCCGACCTTATTATCAAGGTTGATGATTTGTATATATAGGTGAGATGCTTATGTAATTTAGGTGTCGGCATTGTGTTTGCATTATCAAAGAGAGGTAAATGTGCGAACAAGGTTATATCATTCAACGAGGTTTTGTGGTGAGTTTGGTGTTGTAGGACAAACAATTGTGCTTAACTGGAACTGTCATCAGACATTTGTAGATGTTATTGTTGTAGTTCATTTCTTCCAGATTGTAGTCCGAATCATTTTGTAAGTCAGTGAGACTTCCCTAAGGGTTGTAGCCTTTTGGGAATATATCTTTTGAGAAGTGATCTCTAGGCAGTGAGCCCGAATTCAAGTACATTCCCCTTTGTAATATTTTCACATACTACTACAGAGTATCATCTTATTGTGGGTAGGTTCCCACTATGGTTTTTCCCTTAACCGGGTTTTCCACGTCAAAATCTTGGTGTTATGTGTTGTGTTGTTAATTTGCTTATCTATTATTGCTATGATTTATTAGTTTATGCTTTGGAAGTTTAATTTGTTGTGCATCTGGTGAAGACTGATTCACTCCCCCCTCCTCCCAGTCTTCCCTCTTGATTGTTGCTAACACCACAGAGCTCCCTTTAAGAATAAGGCCCAATCATTAGTCTAGACTAAAATATGCTTGAAGTTTACTGGACTAATGCACTGCAAAAATGCACTAGTTCAAACTAGAAAGGGGTAATACCCCCAACTTTTGTCGGAGATACTCAAAAGTATCTTTGCACAAAGCCTTTGTAAAGATATCTGCAACTTCTTATTTTGTAGATACATATTCAAGCTTTAATCTTTATTTTAAAGTTGAATAAAAAAATATTCTAATTGTTGTTGTATATGTGGATGACATAAGTTTTGGAGGAAATGATGGCATGTGCAAGAATTTTGTTGGTGAAATGCAAAAGGAATTTGAAATGTCTATGGTGAGTTGAATTTATTTCTTGGATTGCAAGTAAATCAAAACAATAAAAGTATTTTTATTTCTCAGTCAAAATATGTTAGAGAATTGTTGAAAAAGTTTGGATTGCAGAATTCTAAACTAGTATGTACTCCTATGACAACTGAATGAAAGTTGACTAATGATGATGAATCTCCTAAGGAAGATCCAAGAAAGTATAGATCAATGATTGGAGGACTATTATACTTGACTGTTACCAGACCGTATATCATGTACATTGTTTGTCTAGCAGCTAGATTTCAGCAAGATCCAAAAGAGTCACATGTTGTTGCAATAAAGAGAATTTTGAAATATTTGAAAGGTACAGAAGATTTTAGACAGTGGTATCCCAAAGGATCAGATTTCACTCTACAACCTTATACTGATGCAGAGTGGGTGGGAAGTGTTGATGAAATAAATAGTACTAGTGGAATCAGAGCCTGGGTCACAAGTTTAAGCCCCCTTTCTTTCACTGGGGGGATTATTGCAAGGTGTGCGCCCTTGGTCTCTTTGTGTTGTTCAACGTGGTGCTTAGGTTTGTGACATGGCTTAACTACCTCCTGTGGATTCTATAAGTCTAGTATTTGTATTGAACATTAACAAGTCGATCTTTTGGTACAATGACAACCATACTTCCAACAATTTTTATATTATATATATTAATATTGTAGACCCCTAAAATTGTCCTAGCCTAGTTAAATAAATATTTTATTTATTGATGCAGGAGCATGCCTGGTCGATGAGAAATCTTGCATCAACCAAAAACATTTACTTTCTTATTTAGTTCTTTGTGTAGTTTCAGTATTCTTATCGGTATGTACTAGTAGTTGCTTGTTCTTTGTGGCAGATCTTGTTTGCAGTTTCCTAGCGGTTTCATGTTGCTGATTCTAGATTTCTAGTTCATTTGGGTTCTTTGGTTAGTTATCGCTTCTGGTTGGCTGTTTCTGGGTTCCCAGGATAGTTCTTGTGCTTACCAGTTGGTTTTCCTTCATTACCGCAATAATTATTGGGCATGTGGATCCATCTTGGTTCTTGTTCGATGTTCTTTGGCATGTGGTTGACCTTCGTGCTGAACCACATCACTTGGTTGTTATTTTCCAAAAAGATTTCTTAAATCTTAGGGCCAACCTAATTACACTTATCATTTTTCGGCATTGGTGAAAGTAATCCTTTGAAGCCGACCCGGATATGTTCCAATGGGTATAAATATGATGTTATGTAATCATTTGTAGAGGCAGAGGAAGTAGAACTTTGAATAAGGATTGAGATTTGCATGTTGTGATCCGGTTGATTCTTAGAGTCCTGGTTGGATTGTATCTTGCTTGAAGCATGCATGTAATCGGTTAACTATCGGATGTTCTTTGATGATAATATGAAGATTGCCAGATGATTTCTGGAAGTTCTAAGGCTATAATCTGATCTGTTTATGTGAATTTGTTATGTTTTATTACTGCTTGCATTGTGTCTCTCTTGCCGCATAAGTCGGTTGACTCTTTTGAGGATTTTTACCGACTATGTCTGCATCAATTGGTATCAGAGCTAGTTATGGACCGACTAGTGGAAGAATCAATTGCAAACATTGAGGCATTCCTTGAGGTGGACAGATCGTTGCTTGGAGGCAGGCTATGTGTGTGTTCAATAGATCGCCGAGGGGAGGCAATTGAAACCGGTAGTTAGATTGCCGAGTTGAGGCAGCTCGTCGAAGTGGAAAGAGAGATGTCGCGGAGGAGAACAAACCCTCGGAGGGTAGAATAGATGATGAAAGACTTCAAGAATGAACTAAGGAATGAAATCTGGAATGCTTTGGCTAAATTGCGAAGAAACCTTGATTCTGAGGATGAATATGAGGAAGTCGATGAAGAGCTTGAGGAAGCTAAAGGACCGTATGATGAGAGAGAGGAAAGATTCCTAAGAGTAGTGGCACAAGCAAGTAAAATGCATAAAGTTGAGGTTTTTAACTTTTCTGGAACGTTGAACCCAAAGGATCTGATCGATTGGATCGGAGATTTGGAGGACTACTTTGAGTTTGAGGATATCAAGGATCCACAAAGAGTCCGGTTGGAATAGACCAAGTTGAAAGGGCATGTTGCCTTGTGGTGGAAACAGTTGCAGAAGGACAAAATGGAGAATGGAGAATTGAATATCACCAAGTGGAGACAGATGGTTGCAAGGTTGAAGACCAAGTTCATACCGAGAGACTATGAACTAGAGTTGTTCAAGAAGTTACAAAACCTGAAACAAAGAAACATGACTGTGAAGGAATATACTAAGGAATTCTAAAAGGTGGTAATCAATGGGCTTGCTTTTAACATTCAAGATGAGATGAGTATGTTGAAGAAGATTACCATTATGCTTTGAAGGCTGTGGAGAAGATGAGAAGAAGACAACCAAATAAGAGAAAGGAGAAATTCAAGATGAATGATAGTATGAAGAAACCAGTTGAAGAAGAGGAGTCAAAACCTAAGTGGAGTATAGAACTAGAACAGAAGACACCAAGGAAGGGTAGTAACAGTATCGGTAGAGAATTCCCTGGCAAATGCTTCAAGTGTGGAGAAACCGACATAGATTCTATGAATGTAAGCAAGGAATGTCAAGAAATTGTGTGGCAAGTGAAGAACCAAATGGCACTGGATCTGATTGTGCACTAGAGCAAGGAGAATCCCTTATGTTTAGAAGAAAGGATACCAGATCTACTCAAAGGAAGAGTCTTTTCTGAATAGTATGCAAATTGGGTGGTAAGTGTTGCAAGGTCATTGTAGATAGTGGAAGTACTAATAATTTAGTATCTGAGGAGATGGTTGAGAAGCTTCAGTTGAAATGGCTTGAGCACCCTTGTCCTTATGAGGTAAGTTGGTTACAAGATGACCAGAAGATAGAGATAAAGGAGTCATGTTTGGTGAGTTTCAATATTGGGCCTTTCAGAGATGAAGTTTTATGTGATATTGTTTCAATGAATGTTTGTCATGTCTTGTTGGGAAAACATTGGCAGTATGATAGAGGAGCTATTTATGATTGTAGAAGAAACCTAGTTATTATTGAAAAGGATGGGCATAAGTTCACATTGATTTCTTTGAAGGAGAAAGAGAAGAAGGTGAAGAATCTGAGCACCGAGAAAAGTTGCAAGAAATGTTCGTGTAAATAAATATTCATCATGGATATTATTACACTTTACTTAAGTTAACTTAGGACAATGCATCTCTTCGTAGTTTGGATATGAGACACTTAGGGAAGTGTGCACATAGGGATATAGCTTGTAGGAGAAATTCCACCTTTTGTGGCCTTATCTTGTTGTTACACACCACATTCGATGGGTCATCCACCTCTTGTGAAATATTATATTATTTCTCCTACTTACCCCTAGTATTTCTTACCTACCCTTGTTTCTCATTGAGCCACATGTCATGATTGTGTGCTCACATATCCATATGGCCTTACCTATATCAACAGGCCCATATTCACTTTATTGGTTAATCCAATTGATCATTTTGTATATTGATGAGAATACAGTTTGTTCTTGTCATTCTGTTGTCTCTCTTATGCTTTTCATTATGCCTTTGATCTTGGAAAAATCTCACATGGTATCAGAGCTATTGGGGTTTCATTGATTGGTTTTGGGAGACATCTTGGAAGGCTTCTATTTTTGGATCTAAGTTTATGCATGTTTTGGAGGAATCCTAGAGTGTTTTCGACCTCACCATTGCATCCGAGAGGCTCTTTCCATAAAAATTGAGTATAAACTCAACCTATTTTGGCGAAAGTCAATTTTTGGGTGTGAAATGTTTTTTGCCCAATTTGGGCGGTACGATACAATTTTTTTGGATTTGCATGTTTGGGGGTCCAAAGACCCCCCCCTTTTCCCCCACCATACTTCCGCAGGATTTTGCAGGTGTACCCTCAGTCCCCATGCCTTTTGCACCTTCCATGCAGCAGCAGCCACCGTGCCTTTCACCGATAGTTCCACCGTCCTCGACAGTCGTCCCCTCCACCGTCGGCCCTTCAGCTTGGCCACGTCGTCCTCCGACAGACAATCGTTGCCGACCCTCTGGCTCAGCCCCGCTGTCCTTTAGCAAATAGTCACCGCTGACCCCTCCAGCCCAGCCTCGCCATCCGACCACCGCCAATAGACTACCCAAGCAGTCAGGCCCACCACAGGACATGTCACTCGACAACCAGACCTACCTGCCACATCACCCGCAGGCCACGTCAGCATTACATCAAGTACCACGTCAGCCTTTTCTGCCCAGTCAGCAGAGCACAGTCAACCGCTCAATAGCTTGGTCCAAGGGTGTGACGACCATTTTGACGATCATACGACCGTTAAATTTAGCATAGTGTTTTGCTAACATTAGCATTTTTTGAAATTTTTAGACCCCTCTTTGTTGAGAAGTTTGGATTTTTGGGTCAACTTTGGAGGATCATAACTTGCTCAATTTTGTTCCTTTTTGGGTGCAATTTTTTTTTATTTGGGCTAAGTTTTTGTGCTCTTCGTAGTGGTGTGGTTATTTTTGGATTTTGGTGAGCAGTTTTTTCAGAATTTTTGGATTCTCTCAGTTGTACTTGTCTAATCCTTAATTTTGAAACTTCAAAGGCTTCGTTTGAGTTCATACGACCTCCTTTTCAGGTGTCATTTTTTTTTGAAAGTGCATATTTTTTCATCTACTTTCATAATCTGTGATCATTTTTTAGAGATTTTGAGTGGATATTGTACTTTCATATATTAGTCTTTTTTGGCTTACTAGGTACTTGTAACTTGCTTGGATCTTAGTTTAGATCTCTTGCATTATCAGTTTGAGTCTCCTTTGGCCTTATTGAGGTAGTTGTAAAGTTGAAATCAGAAGTCCACTTTGCCATTTTTTACAAGTGGCCCATTGTACACACACTAAGTATAAAGTGCCAAATCATCATTTGGGGGGGTGTCTTATGTGATTGTGTCTCTCTTTCCTTGTGCTCTTTCATTTTTGTTGCAATGAGTCCTCATAAATTTCCACCTTTAACTCCACATAATTATGTATCTTGGAAAATTAAAGTATGGAGCAAATTAATGGAAAAAGGTCTCACGCATTACATAGATGGAACAATAGCAGCACCACATGATTCTAAGGTTGATCCTAATGCTTAGTTAGAATGGCCCACTAAGAATTGCATGGCTCTTGGAACTTTGCATAAGTATCTATCAAATGACCTCAATTTTCACATTGAGAAGTGTACTACAATCAAAGAGGCTTGGGATATGTTTTAGAAATTGTATGGTTAAGTTGATGAAATCAGAGGTTACAAGATTGACAATGAGCTCACCAACTTGGATCCCAAGAATTTTGATACAATCCAAGATTATGTCGCCAAAGTAAATGAGCTAAGAGAAAAGCTTAAGGATTGTGGAATTGACAAAAAGGATGCTCAGTTGATATTCAACTTGTTGGACAAGCTTGCACCAGAATATGCAACATTTGTTTCAAGCTTCCAAACTCATCGTTTGACAGTGGGGAGTTCCTACACTATGCCTTCATTTGATGCTTTCACAGAAATGTTGATATTGGAACAATCTAAGTTGTTGAACATGCGGCTTCTCAAGTCTTCAAAGTCCAAGGCTTTGGTGGATAATCAAGCGAGTCAAGGGAGTCAAGGCAAAGATTCCAAATAGAAGAAGAAGCAATCTAAGTCAAAGCCACAACAGGAAAAAGGGCAATCATCCTCTCCATCACAAGGTGATTTTTCATCCTCTTCCAAGAAGGGGACTCCACCTAAGAAGGATAAACCAACTTGTGCATATTGCAAGAAGTATGGTCATGATGAGCATCGATGCCACACTAAGCAAGTTGATGAGTTGACAAATCTTCTTAAGAAAAAAAAACATCAACTTGCCATCAGCCTACACAAAGAAGGATTCATCTTCTTCCTCTTCCTCACAGTCTAAGGGAAAACAGTGAGCATTTGTGGCTACAACAGGTTCTTCACAATAGTGGATACTTGACTTGGGTGCCTCTTATCACATGGGTTCTACAAAGGAGTAGTTTTCTTCATTGGACCCCTCAAAGGTACCTCACATTTGCATAGGTGATGATACACAAGTTGAGGTTGAAGGGAAAGGTTCAATTGACATGGATGATGGAACATTTGAGAATGTTCTCTATGTTCCTAACTTGTCTACCAATATTCTCTCTATCTACCAAATCACTCACTATGGGAATGGGAAAAAGGTTGATTTTACACCTGATTCAGTTGTGGTAAAGGAACTTGATAATGATGCCTTGGTAGCAGTGGGAAAATTCAATGACAACTCAAGGATTTATTCATTCTCCCACTTTGTATCAAGTTCTTCTTCTAGTACCTTGCTTACTCATTCAAATTCAAAAAGTAAGCTATAGCATGAGCGGTTTGGTCACCTCAACTACCGCTATCTTCAGCAACTCAGCACTAAAGACATGGTCAAAGGTCTACCTTGAATCATTTTTTCAGAGGGTGTATGTTTAGGGTGTTCCATGGGCAAGCATCCCGAGGAGAAGTTTGATAAGGGGAAAGCTTGGAGAGCTTTGAAAGTTATTCAACTTGTTCACAACGATGTAGCAGGTCCACTTCCAACACCTTCATTTAGTAAGGCCCGCTATGTCCTCACCTTCATTGATAACTACTCCCACTTCACTTGGGTCTACTTTCTTATTCATAAGAGTGTTCAAAGTATTTGACAGATTTCAGGACTTCAAGGCTCGTGTGGAGAAGAAATCCAGGAAAGTGGTCAAGATTCTTCGCACAGATAATGGAAGGGAATATGTGAATAAAAGACTTGAAGATTTTTGTAAATTTGAGGGGATTGATCTTCAACATTCTATTGCTTATACGTCACAATAGAATGGAGTTGTAGAGTGCAAGAATAGAACTCTCAAATAAATGGCTAGTTGTATGATACATGCACGTTCTCTTGATCCCGCCTTTTGGGCAGAGGATATTTGTTGTGCCACACACATCCAAAATTAGGTTCCTCACAAAGATTTGATAGGTATTACTCCTTTTGAGGCTTGGGCAGGTAGGAAACCGATGGTGAGACATTTCAGAGTCTTTGGGTGTTCAGCATGGGCTCACATACCTCCACAGAAACACAAGGCATTGGAACCTCATAGTAGGCCTTGCATATTTGTTGGATATCTTGAGGATGTTAAGGTATATCGATTGATGGATCCTAAGACACGTGAGGTGTTCATTTTGAGGAAAGCTCTCCTAGCTTAGCCTCTCTACCTCCTCCACCTTCCTCCATTATGGATAGTGATGACAATGATTCAGATGATGAGACTCCTTCAACTCCGACTAGCAGGGTTACACCTCCGCAAGGGTCCACTTGCAATTGAGAGCCTCATTCTCCACCTCCACCTAGACCTCGTTGGGCTTGACAAACACTTGAATCAGTGGGTTCTCTTGTTGGGGATCCTTCAAATACACAGAGGACTTGATCACAACATCGACACCTTCCACATGCATTCATTGCTACCACTTTTGATTTGCAAACATTCTGGGAAGCATCAAGGGTTCCTAACCAAGCTATGGAGGAAGAGTATAGTTCCTTGATGAGGAACAACACATGGGATTTAGTCCCTCTCCCTAAGGAGAGAAAGATGGTTTGATGTAAGTGGATCTATCAGACCAAGTTTGCAGCGGATGGTAGTGTGGATAAGTTCAAGGCTCGACTTGTTGCAAAAGGTTTCTCTCAGGTTCCAGGTGTTGACTATATTGAGACCTTTACACCCGTAGCCAAGATGAACTCCATTCGCTTGACACTTGTTGCACCTCATGGTTAGGTTGTACATCAGATGGATGTGAAGAGTGCTTTTCTTCATGGGGATATTGATGAGGAGATTTATATGGAGAAGCCAAAGGGTTTCATCCAAGATTCTTCCTTGGTTTGCAGACTAAGGAAATCTCTCTATGGCCTCAAGTAGGCCCCCAGGACTTGGTACGCCAAGATGGATTCCTTTCTTCTCTCAGCAGGGTTCACCAAGTCTCATTTTGATCTGAATATCTACATTTTGCGATAGGATGACTCTCACTTGCTACTTGTGCTCTATGTTGATGATTTGATCATTACAAGGAGCACCACATCCATCATTAGCAGGGTCAAATCTGCTTTGCATGATAGATTTTCTATGACTGACTTGGATCATTTGCACTACTTTCTCGGGATAGAGATTTCATAGTCACCTTTCAGGATTACACTATCGCAACCCAAGTATGCTCTTGATCTACTCGAACACTTTCATATGGCTGATTGTAAGCCTACACCGACTCCCTTTCTTTCAGGAGTCGAGCTTGAGGCTCACTGCTCTTCTCCACCAGTTGATGCCACATTGTATCATCAACTTGTGGGTAGTCTCATCTACTTGACTCACACACACCTTGATATTTCATTTGTAGTTGGCATGGTTTCCCACTTCATGCAGGAACCACATGAGATTCATTGGAAAGCCACCAAATGTATCCTTTATTACATCTAGGGTACACATCATTATGAGATTCACTATGCAGCAGGCACATGAATTCGCTTGGTTGGTTACACAAACTCCGATTGGGCTAGCTATCTTGATGATCGTAAGTCTACTTTATGTTACAACTTTCATCTTGGTTCAGGCCTCAAGAAGCAACATGTTATTGCGCTCTCTTTGACTGAGGCTGGGTATCAAGGAGTTGTTAACGCAGTGACTAAGACCATTTGGCTTCAACATATTCTCACAGAGTTTGGGTTCACCACTCCACGACCGACAGTTCTACATTGTGACAATCAAAGTGCTATTGCAATCTCAAAGAACCCGGTCTAGCATTAGCAAACCGAACACATCGAGATCCACATGCATTACATCCGATAGATAATTCAGGAGTAGGTCATTGATTTATAGTATTGTCCTACAGTGGAGCAGGTTGCCGTCATCTTTACCAAACCTTTCACCGAGAGTAAGTTCCAGCAGTTGCGAGCTCTCTTGGGGATGCGAGATGTGTCATTAGGGGGGGTCAGCTGACTTCTCCTTCCTCTCTTATGGGGGGGACTTTTTCCTCTTTGAGGTTTTGTCATTCTTCTTTGAGAGTCTTTTGTACATTCATCTCTCTTTTGGGGGGGAGTTTTTTCCCATTGGGTTTTCTCCCTTTCTCCGTTTGTGAGAGATTGCATTGCATAGTTTTGCTTGCATTTACATATTGTACATGGGTACCTATCATGGCCTAGTAGCTGGGACCCATCTTGCATTGTTGACTTGAGTCTTTATTCCCCTAAGTTGCACTTGAGGGGTGGGGGGGTGTTCATGTAAATAAATATTCATCATGGATATTGTTACACTTTACTTAAGTTAACTTAGGATAATGCATCTCTTCGTAGTTTGGATATGAGACACTTAGGGAAGTGTACACATAGGGATATAGCTTGTAGGAGAAATTCCACCTTTTGTGGCCTTATCTTGTTGTTACACTCCACATTCGGTGGGTCATCCACCTCTTGTGGAATATTATATTATTTCTCCTACCTACCCTTGTTTCTCATTGAGACACATGTCATGATTGTGTGCTCACATATCCATATGGCCTTGCCTATATAAGTAGGCCCATATTCATTGTATTGGTTAATCCAATTGATCATTTTGTATATTGATGAGAATACAGTTTGTTCTTGTCATTCTATTGTCTCTCTTTATGCTTTTCATTGTGCCCTTGATGTTGGAAAAATCTCACAGGAAACTGGTGAAAGAAGTTATATCGGAAGGTTTTAAAGAACCGGTGGTAGAGGTTATACTGGAAGGTTTGACAAAACCGGTTGCAGAGGTTATACCATAGGTTTTGAAGAAAGATCTGATAGAACCAGTTGCAGAGATTATACGAAAGGGTGACATGAGTTGGTAGAAGGATATGAAAGATGAGTCTGATGGGTAGATGGAACCGGATAACAGGGAGCTGACGGTAACAAACCAGATAAAGTCTTGTGGCATAAATAAATCAGAATTGCAGAAACAAAGGCAATGTGTAGATCTAAAGAAAAGAAAGAGAAACAAAGAGAGTCATAGGTTAAATAAGTTGGTTGAAGCATCGGGAAAGATAGAGCAGAGATTGGCAGATAAAGAAGATGTTTGGATCAGAAATGAGCATGGGATCTTCATTCTGAATCCTTTTAGATGTTCATGAGTTGCCTCTCATGGAACATTTTTTTCTACCTGGGTTGTCTGATGCAGGAGCATCCCCGGTCGATGAGAAATCTTACATCAACCAAAAACATTTCCTTTCTTATTTAGTTCTTTGTGCAGTTTATGTATTCTTACCGGTATGTACCAGTAGTTGCTTGTTCTTCTTGGCAAATCTTGTTTGTAGTTTCCTAGCGGTTTTCATGTGGTTGATTCTAGATTTCTAGTTCATTTGGGTTCTTCTCCGGTTAGTTATCACTTCCGGTTGGCTGTTTCTGGGTTCCTGGGACAGTTCTTGTGCTTATCGATTGGTTTTCCTTCATTACGGGCGTGATTCTTAGCATGTGGATCCATCTTGGGTCTTGTTCGATGTTCTTTGGCATTTGGTCAACCTTCCTGCTGAACCGCATCACTTGGTTGTTATTTTCCAAAAAGATTTCTTAAATCTTAGGGCCGACCTAATTACACGTTTCATTTTCCTGCATTGGTGAATGTAATCCTTTGAGGCCAACCCGGATATGTTATGGTGGGTATAAATATGATGTTATGTAATCATTTGTGGAGGCAAAGGAAGTAGAACTAAGAATAAGGATTGAGATTCACATGTTGTGATCCGGTTGATTCTTAGAAACCTAGTTGGATTGTATATGGCTTGAAGCCTGCATGTAACTGGTTAACTACCGGATGTTCTTTGATTATAATATGAAGATTGTCAGATGATTTCTGGAATTTCTAAGGCTGTAATCTGATCTGTTCATGTGAATTTGTTATGTTTTCTTACTGCTTTCGTTGTGTCTCTCTTGTTGCATAAGTCAGTTAACTCTTTTGAGGGTTTCTACCGATTATGGCTGCATCATTTATGTCATGCTTGTGAAGTGTGTACCTGTTATACTTGCAGCTGCAACATAAAACAATCAATAAATCATTACAAGAAATGGTTAGAAAATTAATCAACGAAAGATAAAACCATAGCTAATCGATCTATTGCCTCCTAGTAAATGCGAGTATGAATTTTCCTCTCAAATTTGGTTATGCAAATTCCAGTGACTTGACTACACTTAAATGGAGGATTTAAATGGTGAAGATGCATGATCTAGATGAGATATATGATTTAAGCTATATGATTCTATGATATTGCTATGAAATAAGCTAGAATGAAGATGCAATTAAGCTAAAATTGAACATGATAACAATGCTAAAATTATAAACTAGAAGCTAGATGCTTATAGTAACAATGCTTGAATGCAAATGAGATGGGATGATTATTTCTCCAAAATGGGGTCTATTTATAGGATTTCCAAGGCTAGGGGTTAGGTGGCAGGAATCAATGGTCAAGATTAAGTCTGAAGATATCAATGGTGAAATTGGAGGAGGTTGGCAAAGAGGTTGGATTAAAGGGAACATCTATCGTCTCTATGGTGACAAGTGTCAAGAGGCTTCTAGAAGAGGTTGGATGAAAGGGAACACTTAGTGACAAGTGTCACAAAGATTCTAGAAGAGGTTAGATGAAAGGGAACACTTAGTGACAAGTATCACAAAGCTTTGCTCATGAGAGGGTAAAGTGTTCAAGGAAAGGGGACATGTGGGTAAATGGAATGGGTTAGGTTTAGGAATGGTTAGGTTAGGTGGTTAAAAGTTAGGAGAATTGAATTTTAAAAATTCAAATAATAGGAAAAGGCTAATTAATTTCAACAACTCATTATTGATTTGTTTTAATTAATTAGAGGATTAGAAGAAATGAATTTGATGGGGAAGAATTAATTAATTTGAATTAATTAATCAAAGGGGATTATTGAAATGAACCTATTAAATAAATCCTTAGATTTATTAATAAGTAGAGGAAAGTGGGTATTTAATCAAATTGTTGATGAATTTAATTAAATTGGGAAGGGAGATTAATTAAATAATTGCTTATTCAATTAATTATCTTCAGACCATTTTTAGGTGTATACAATTTATTTAATTATTTTATCCCAAGCCTTCTATTAATTAAATATATTTTTATTTATTTAATTAATTCATTTATCCTCTTCTAGCCTTTCCCTATTTAAATAAATATTTTTATTTATTTAAATTATCCTTTCCTTAAATTAAATAAATATTTTATTTATTTAATTAGTCCAGTTCTTCTATTAATTAAATATATATTTATTTATTTAATTAATTCATTAGCTTTTTTTCCTCCATGACACTTCTCATTCATCTCTTAATTTACCTTTAACCACCTCTATTATTTTATCATTTCCCATACCTATCATTTAATCCTAGTTGACCATTTATCCCTCCATCTCTTAATCCTAACTCTCCATTTTTTGGGTACTCTATATAAAAGGATCATTTCATCCTTGCCACTCCTAATAATCTAATAATCTAGCTAATTAATTCATCTAATCAACCTTCATGTGATCAAGCAATCAATCATCTACACAACTACAGTTTGTTCTTTGTCGAGCTCTCATGCACAATACAAAATCTGAGGGCAACCATATCAAGCAAGATCAATGGAGATGGGAAACAATACCCTACTAAGCATGTGAATGGTATACTATTTTTATTTTGTTGATGTTCTGCATGCTTTAGGTTCTTCATTGGTGTATGGTGGATTTTTAGTTGTAGAACTAGGGTTTTATGTGGTTGGATCTTTGTTGGTTTTATAGTATCATTCCATTTTCACCATATACATTTTGGCACACCTAGTGGGACCTTAGTCCCTTTTTCTAACATCATTTTGCATTTTGAAGCATTTTTTTTGAGTTGCAAATGAGATTAGCAACTGCTACAAGCCGAAATCGCATATACGCATCATTCCATCACGTCTGTGTTTTGTCCAGTCTGTTTGTTTTGAGGGTTTACGAGAATTGCATATGTGCATCATATTATCACATCTATGAGCTATGTTAGCACGTAAATGTATCATTTTAGCATGTATTAATATCCTTTTTTCGTGTATGCGTTTTCAGATTTGACAACATTTTCATAGTTTCTTATTGCGTTTGTGTGCAGTCTTGTTGCATTTGTGTTCCACAAAGTCGCGTTTCTGAGATTTCATGCCACGTATGTGACATTTATTGTCATGTATAAGATTTGTTCTATCGTGTATATGTTTTCTATATTTTTTTGTAGGTTACAGTTTTTTGGTAGGTCTCAGCCTGGGTCTTTCCACATTCGCGTCAGGTATAACATCTATGTTTTCTACATTTGCTTTGTCTTTCAATTAGGGTTAGATTTCAAATTTGATTTTTTTTTCCCTAACCCGCTTGTGGCCTAACGAAGTAGTGTAGTTGTCTCTATCATTTTGTTGAAGGCCCCTTTTCACATTTTGTTTTGGGATTTCTAAAATTAACCTAACAAGTTTGCTTGCAGGTTGGGATAATCATTGAAACTACTAATGATTTGCTTGCAAGGGTAATTTAGATGTGTGTTTGTCTTTTATTTCCTAGTTTAATTAGGGTCACATCATTTTCATTGGGGGTAAATTAACGTGTTTGAAGTGACTTGTGCTTTTGGCTTGTTTTGTGTTTAACCCTAAGGTGATAACAAAAGTATGATTTCCCCTCGTCTTCCATTGGACCTTGGGTGTAAGAGAAATTGTCCACCCAAGGTCCAAGGTCCAATGGAAGGTGAGGGGAAATCAAAGTAGAGATAACAAATTTCTTGAGATCCTCGAGTCTTCATAAATTTGACGATTGGTATGCCCGAGAAGTGAGTGTCGTGGTGGGGGAGCTAGTGATACTAATCTTCTAAGTTATCTGCTCTGAATAAGTGTAGCTCAGATTTATCCGCAATGGGAACTCAACAAGTGGTATCCTCTTTCCATCATAGGTTGTGCTTGTTTACAAGTGTTTTCAATTTGTGTTATACCAATAGAAATTGGATTGTTTTGGCCTATTGGACATACACATTTGCACTCAAAATTTTGACAATAACAACTTTAGGCATTGTGTCTTCTTGTTTGTTGTGCTTTCTTGCCACAAAACAATCAACATTGAGATGTTGTCACTTTCAACATTTTCAAATTTTGAATAGAATACAAAATTTACCAGAAATATATGTGTTCACTTTCAACGCGTATACGATCTCTCTGGTCACGTCTATGCTTATTTCCAATGTATATTTGACACAGATTATCATGTCTGAGTATCTTTCTGGTGTGTATTGGAACAAAATCAAGAAAAAAATATGCATAGTAAAACAACGTCTGTGTTCAGTATTGTCGCATTTGTGCATATTATCAATGCGTATCTGCAACTTTATATCGTGTATGCACATTATTAGCATGTATCTTCAACTTTATACCGTGTATCTAAGAATAACTGAGAATTGCATTAGAACTGTTAAAAACACGTATCTGCAACTTTATATCGCGTATCTAAGCATAATTGAGAATTACATTGCAACTGTGAAAACATGTATCTGGACTCTAAAACTATGTATAAGTATAATTTTGACACGTCTGTGAACTCATACTATGTCTATGTTCTGAGATCATAAGAGCTTCTAAGGTAGATTCTGTAGGGCTTCATTTTTAGTCAACCATCACTTGTCATTGTTTTTTCATATATTTTTCAGACATCATTCGTAGTCTTCCATTCACACTTTTTCAACTAAAGTCAAAAAGTTATTTAGTAGTCCTCATCTTATCTTGCAAACACATTACATCACATCACTAGGTGGTTCCCGAATGAGATTTATCATCTTGGGTACCACTTGGCTATCTTTAGTTGAGGTCAACTTACCTTATCAATAGTTTATCATCTGTTTGGAAGTCACACCTTGCTTTAGATTTTATCATATTTATCTTGAACTTACACTTTTGGGACATTGCAAGACAACCCTAGATTCTTTCATTTTCCATTTTAGAATCCTCTTGGTCTTCCATGGTCTTCACATTTCTCTTCCATCCTCCATTTTAGCCAAGGTTAGTTCATGGTTGAAACCCGTTCACAAAGGTCTAGAAGAGAAGTCGAAGAAGCTCTAAGATCTCTCAACATGAGTACATGTGATTTTGATGGAGATGAGTTTTACATACCACAGATATTTGACAATCACACTAATCCACCAGAAAATGAAAATGACAATGAGTCCATTACTACCACAAACATTCAACACAGTATATCCAATGTGTGATTTAATAGATTGGTTGAGGAAATCATGAGAAGAGATTGTCAATACCTTTTACAAGTGTTTATGCAAAGTCGTGCAGGATTACCCTATGACTTTGATGTGTCACAAATTTTAGAAGAGGATCCCAATCAACCTAATGCTAGTGGTCATGATGGTGGTAATAAACGAGAACATCTTGTGCTTGAGTCACCCTCATCCTTGTTTTAAAAACTCGAAATGACTGATACTCATGCTTATACCAATGATGTTAGAAACACGCATGAGCAACCTCATGCTCATCCTCTACCAAGGCAAAGGAATACCAATGCATATACCCAACAAGAGAACATCCAAGATCATTACAATACCTATGCAATGATACCTCATATTAGATTTGGGGGAAACAATCAAGATCATACCTACAATACTAATTTTGCACATGGTCATGACACATACAATTTCCCTAGGCCTAGTGCTCCTCATCATAATACCATACCAAATAGCACATACAACAGAAACAATTATGTTCCTCCTCCATATGAGCACATATACAAACAATATCATCCTTACATGACTTATATTCCTCCTCCTCCACCCAGTGGCTCGGGCATGGGAATACCTCAAAGAGACAAAGCATTACCTAGCAATGATTTGCAACAACAGATTAAGGGATTGCAACAACAAATGACAAGTATGCAAACACCAACAAAATATTATATGATCAATGACATATGTCCTTATCCATTTGAAAAATAATACCAATGCCTCCTTTTCCTCCACATTTGGTGACACCTAAGGCTAGAAATTATAGAGGAAAGGGAAACCCCAAAGAATACATTAGATAGTTTTTCATTGCTTGCATAAAAGTGGCAAGAGAGGAATCCTACTTGATGAGATTATTTCCACAAAGTTTAGGTGGACAAGCCATGGAATGGTTTTCACAACTTCCACCTAGGATCAAGTCATGGGGTGAATTGGTAGAGGCCTTTATACAAAAATTCTCATATAACATTGAAATGGATGTATCAATGACAACATTATGTAATACAAAGTAGAAAAATGGAGAGTCAATTGCATCATTCTTACAGCAATGGAGAAGTTTGTCTAGTAGTTGCTCTTGTCAAATTCTACAAAAATAAATGGTTGAAATGTTTACCCAAAATGTGAATAAAACTATTGGATATGAACTAAGAAAAGCATGTTTGTCTACCTTTAAGGAGCTCATTGAAAAGGGTTTAGTAGTTGAGAAAGTCCTCATTGAGCAAGGCACCATAAATTTATTTAAGGACAACAAACACGATTCTAATGGGAAAGACAAACTCCGATTTTGGAACAAAAACAAGAATACCATTAATGATGGGGTAGTGGATCCTAATGTGGTTAAACCAAAGTTAACTTTCCCCAGTGCTAATTCATCCAACAATAAAGTAAACACTCAAAGGACATCAACACCTCAAAGGAAGTATACTCCATTGGAAAAACAAATTGAAACCACATTGAAGAAATTGGTTGCCAATAAGCTCATAACATTGCCAGATAATCAACCATTTGAACCAAAGGTGAATCCATCATGGTGGAATGACAATAAATTTTGTGAGTATCACAAGAGAAAAGGTCATAAGACCAATAATTGTCACAGATTGAATAATCTCATCCAAGATCTTATTGACAATCGCACGATAGAATTTGATGATCACACTTCCAATCAAGAGCTTGTGATGTTGAAGGAACCATTCCCAAAAAATGATAAGGGAAAAGCTATGAAAATAGACAGTTCAATGCCAATCATACCAATATGTCCTATGATTACACCATCAACCATATTTTAGAAATGAACAACCATGTGTCTACCATAATTATCAAAGACAAAACCATGTGAATGCACTACCTGAAGGGGTAAAGTTATTTTACAAGGCGTTGAACCTAAAGAAATTTCATCTTCGTCATCTAATGGAAAAACCCTTGAATGCAATGTCACTACTCAAAGGGGTAAAGTTATTTTACAAGGTGTTTCATCCAAGACTTGAAAAGTGGTGTTGGTGCAACTGTTTTGGATCTTCATTTCTGATGGTTCGTCATTTGGTGCTCCGCAAGTTATCTTTCTTTGTGACAGTTGTCGATCGGTTGTGTTCTTGAGCTTTCTAGATGTTGATTGATGAAGATTTGAAAAGTGGTGTTGGTGCAACTATTATGGATGGTTCTCACATGCTTGTCGGTGTTTCCTAGTCATTTCCTATTTGTTTTGGTGATCCGCATTGATCGTTGCGCACGTTTTTGGTGATTTTTGTGAACCGGTAATGATTTTCATGTTATCCGGTACTTTTGGTGGTGTAGCGTGTTGCGGTTGATCTTGGTGTGAATTCCAGTGGATGTGATCATTTGGGAATTTGAATTAGGTCCATGCTATGTAATGTAAATCATAATATTGGTTTGGTGATCGATCTTTGTATCATGTAATGTAATTTTTGTAATTATGAGTTGAGGGTTGAGGGTTTAGCTAACCTTGTTATCAAGGTTGATGATTTGTATTTATAGGTGATATAGTTATGTAATTTAGGTGTTGGTATTGTGTCTGCATTATCAGAGAGGTGAATGTGCGAACAAGAGTTTTATCCTTTGGTGTTGAGTTTGTGGTGAGATTGGTGTTACAGACAAGAAATTTGTGCTTAACCGAAACTATCATCAGGCATTTGTAGATGCTATTATTGAAGTTCATTTCCTCCGGATTGGAGTCTAATTCATATTGTAAGTTAGTGAGACTTCCCTCAGGGTTGTAGCCTTTTGGGCATATATATTTTGAGCAGTGAGCTCTAGGTAGTTTTCCTGAATGCATGTGCATTCCCCATTGTAATATTTTCACATACTACTACAAAGTATCATCTTATAGTGGGTAGGTTCCCACCATGGTTTTTTCCTTAACCGGGTTTTCCACGTCAAAATATTGGTGTTGTGTGTTGTTCTATTAATTTTCTTATCTGATTCATTGGTACAGTTTATCAGTTTATGTTTTGAAGTTTAATTTTTTGTGACCCGGTGAAAACTGATTCACCCCCCCTCTCTTAGTCTTCCTTTCTGATTGCTGCTAACAATTGGTATCAGATCTAGATCGTTTGGTAGAAGCTTAATCACTTGAGGAGATCTGAGATGGCAACTCAAGGTATTCTTTTCAAGAAGGATAGTCTAAGGTTTGATGGAAGTAACTATACTATATGGAAGAGCCGGATGGAGGTGCATTTGAAATCTCTTGGAGAAGATTACTGGAAGATTACTAAGAATGTCTATGTTGTTCCTCAGAATGGACCATCTACTCCTGATGAGGTTAAGGAAGCAGAATATAACATCAAAGCGAAGGAAGCATTGCCTAGTTCCCTGACTAATTCTGAAATGACAAATTTTATGGGACTTCAAACCGCACATGAGGTCTAGGAGAAGCTTGAGATCCTATATGAAGGTGATAGCCAAGTGAAAGTTGCTAAGTTGTAGAGCTTGAAAGGAACGTATGAAACATTGAAGATGGGAGATGATGAGAATATATATTCATACATGGCTAAAGTGAATTAACTTGTCCTTGGTATCGGGAATGTCGGTGGAAAGATTGAGGAAGATGAGATTGTTGCTAAGGTGTTGAGCTCTTTGCCTCCTACTTATAAACATAAGGTTGTTTCTATTGATGAGATCCGGAGTGTGACTATAGTAACAAGAGATGTGTTGGTTGGAAAACTTGCCGCATTCGAGCTAAGTGAATTTGGAGAATCACATGGAAAGTCTAAGATTGCATTTAGAGTATCAACATCGGTATCTAGTAAGTAAAAGTATGATCCTGATGAGTGCAAGATATCCAAATATGAAAGAGAAAGAAGAGAGATAACAAAGCAAGAAAAAGAGCTTGATGAGCTTGAAGCACTGATTGCTTGGAGATTGCCTAAAGGTGTTGGTAAGTATGATGGAAAGTTTCCCTTGAAATGTTTTTCTTGTAATAAGATAGGACATTTTGCTTCTAGATGTCCAAAGAGAATGGCTAAGTATGACACACAAGATAAGTTTGATAAGTATAATAGGAATGATAGATATGAGAAGCATGAAAAGTATGATAAGCCTTACAAGTCTAACCAAAAGTTTAGGAACCATAAAAAACTGTTATTATGCTACAGATGAAGGTGTTACAGATGATAAATTAGAAGGAGATGAAGTTGTGTTTATTGCCATTAAAGAAGATAGACTCATACCTGGTGATTCCACAAGTTGTCTTGTTGAGGAGAAAGCTTTGGCCGCTAAGGTAGAGGAAAAGGGTGTATGGGTGATTGACAACAGTTGTTCACATCATATGACCGGTAACAAAAGCAAATTTGTAAGCATGGAAAGATATGATGGTGTAATAGTTAGATTTGGTAATGACAAAGCCTGTGTAATCCATGGGAGAGGTTCTATTTCTTTTGATGGTAAACATAATGCTGATGATGTCTTGTATGTTGAAGGTTTCAAGCATAATCTTCTGAGTGTTGGACAGATGGTTGATAAGGCTTATGATCTACAATTCAAGGATGGTAAATGCAAGATCTTGAATGCCTCTGGTATAGAGATTTCATCTGGGATTTAGACTGAAGGTAACACTTGTCATTTGAAAGCTGGTGAGAATAGTTGTTTGATTGCTAAGATAGATGAGAGTTGGTTGTGGCATAGAAGAATGTGTCATGTAAACTTTGATTCATTGATTAAGATCAGTTCTACACAAGTTGTTAGAGATCTACCTAAATTTGTTAAACCTATTAATCTGGTATGTAAGGAGTGTCAGTTGGGTAAACAAACAATGATTTCTTTCAAGAAAAAACCTTATACATCTGATAGATTGTTGGATCTTGTACATACTGACCTATGTGGACCTACAAATGTTAGAAGTGTGCAGGGTGATAGATACTTTATGATGTTAATTGATGATTATTCTAGGATGATGTGGGCTATCTATTTTGAAAGAAAAATCAGAAGCATTTGAGAAATTTAAGATATTCAAAGGTAAAGTTGAAACTGATTCCAGATTGAAGCTGAAGTGTCTGAGATCTAATAGAGGTGGAGATGTTTGTTCTGGTGGATTCAATTCATTCTGTGAGATGCATGGAATCAAAAGGCAACTATCTTCTCCTAGGACTCCACAACATAATGGGATTCTTGAGAGGAAGAACCGTAATGCTTCTGATGCTGCAAGAACCATGTTGATTGAAGGAAATGTTTTGAAGGTCTACTGGAGAGAAGCATTTAGCACTGCAGTTTATACATTCAACAAAGTTCATATCAAAGGTGATACCTGTAAGAACCCTTATGAGCTTTGGTTTGGTCATATTCCTACTATAAAATATTTCAAAGTTTTTGGTAGCAAATGTAATATAAAGAGAGATGAGGATCTTGGAAAGTTTGACGCTAGAAGTAATGAAGGTATCTTTTTGGAATATTCCACAAAGAGTAAAGCATACCGGTGCTATAACAAGAGACTGAGAAAGATAGTTGAGAGTGCAAATGTGAAGGTGGATGTGAACCTTGGGAACGAGATCAAAGCTTATGATGATGGTCAACATGTTATTTTAACTCGTATTCAGCCTGAAGAACCTAAGCAGAATGATGTGGTAGAAGCTTTTAATCTAGATGTTGTTGTTGTTGGTGATGATGTGCAGGAACCTGAGGATCAGAACAATCAGAAGACTATGAGGTATGTTAGATTAAATCATTCCGAGAATCAAATTATTGGTGACAAGAATAAAGGTGTGATGACTAGAAGAAGGTTACTTGCAGAAGAAGTATGTCTAATTTCTAAAGTTGAACCTAAACATGTTGTTGAAGCCTGTAAAGATGAAAACTGGATTAGAGCCATGGAAGAAGAGTTGGATCAGATTGAAAAGAACAATACTTGGGAATTTGTGCCTAGACCTAAGGACAAAAATGTTATTGGTACTAAGTGGGTTTTTAGGAAGAAACTGAATGAAGTCGATGAAGTAGTCCAAAATAAAGCTAGACTGGTCTGCAAAGGGTATTCACAGTGTGAAGAGATTGATTATGAAGAAAATTTTGCCTCGGTTGCCAGAATTGAAGTTGTTAGACTATTACTTGCTTATGATGCTTATAAAGATTTCAAGGTATATCAGATGGATGTCAAATTTGCATTTTTGAATGGTGATCTAGAGGAAGAAGTTTACATTGAGAAACCTGATGGATTTTCACTGTCAGATGATGGAGACATGGTATGTAAGTTGAAGAAAACACTTTATGGACTAAAACAAGATCCTAGAGCTTGGTATGCTAGATTAGACAAATATTTGTTGAAATTGGGATTTACCAAAGGTGTTGCTGACAATAATCTGTACTTTAAAATTGAAAATGATAACATTTTGATTGTTGAAGTCTTTATTGATGACATTATCTTTGGTGGTGGTGATGGTATGACTATGAAGTTTTCCAGTGATATGCAGAAAGAATTTGAGATGTCTATGATTGGTGAGATGAAGTTTTTCTTAGGTTTGCAGATTGCATAGATAGGATAAGGTATCTTTATATCTCAAACTAAGTATGTGAAGGAACTATTGAAGAAGTTTGGACTAGATGATTCCAAACCAGTTGGAACTCCTATGGTGACTGGTTGTATACTGTCTAAAAATGATGAATCTCCTAAAGCTAATCAAAGTTTGTATAGATCTATGGTTGGTGGACTACTATATCTTACTCAGACTAGGCCTGACATTATGCATGTTGTGTGTATGGCTGCTAGATATCAAGTTGATCCGAAGGAGAGTCATGTCACTGTTGTTAAGAGAATATTCAGATATCTAAAGGGAACTATGGATTATGGTTTATGGTATCCGAAGAATGGTGATTTCATGTTATGTGCTTACACTGATGCAGATTGTGTTGGTGATGTTGACGACTAGAAGAGTACTACCGGTGGAGCATTCTTTTTAGGTAAGAAGTTGGTTTAATGGGCTAGAAAGAAACAAGATTCAGTCTTTATCTAATGCTGAAGCTGAGTACATTGTTGTTGCTAGTAATTGCACTTAGATAGTATGGATGAAGCAAATGTTGAAAGATATTAGAGTTATTCATGATAAGCCTACTGTTATATACTATGATAATTCCAGTGTTATAAGCATGTCCAAGAATCCGGTGCAACATTCAAATTCTAAGCATAAATCGATCAAGTATAACTACTTGAGAGAGAAAGTCAGTGAAGTGAAGGTGAAGCTGGAGTACCACCCCTCTTCATGAGAATTAGATGCATTAAGTTCCATCGATTTGGTGCAATTCAAAGCCTTATTCTTTTATCCGAATTGATGAGTTGATGCCACTCCTCTACTGGAGTAGTCTGTTGATTTGGTTGTGTATCCCAGGGGGAGAGAGATTCATGATTATGTATTGGGAGGGAGTTTGATTTTCTGTTTTGGAGATCTTTGGCATTGTTGTCAAAGGGGGAGAGAGATCATGTGAAAAATTACTTTATCTATTTTGATCTTAGGGGGAGTTTGTTGGTGATATCTTCTTTCTTTGCATTGATTGTTTTTCACATTCATATGTTGCCATCAATGCCAAAGGGGGAGGTTGTTGGATTGTTGGGGATATTGTTGGATTTGGTTGTTATCATTGTTGTTGCTAGGATATGTTGTTGTCATTGATGTCAACATATTCCTATGATTTATTTTGGTGAGTTTGGAAAGAGTTTTTGATCCAGTTTTGAAGTTTGGTTTTGTTGATCATTGTTTTGCAAAATCTGGTATTTCCTCTAGTATATTCTAGTGTGATCAGATCTTGTGCTCTGCAAGTTATCTTTCTTTGTGATAGTTGTCGATTGGTTGTGTTCTTGAGCTTTCTAGATGTTGATCGATGAAGATTTGAAAAGTGGGGTTGGTGCAACTATTCCAGATGGTTCTAATGTGCTTGTTGGTGTTTCCTAGTCATGTCTTTTTTTTTTTGGCGGATCCACATTGATCGTTGTGTGAGTTTTTGGAGATTTCTATGAACCAGTAATGATTTTTGTGTTATGCGGTATTTCTGGTAGTGTAGCATGTTGCGATTGATCTTGGCATGATTTATGGTGGATGCGATCATTTGGGAATTCGAATTAGGTCCATGCTATGCAATGTAAATCATAATATTGATCTGGTGATCGATCTTTGTATCGTGTAATGTTATTTTTGTAATTATGAGTTGAGGGTTGAGGGTTTAGCTGACCTTGTTATCAAGGTTGATGATTTGTATTTATAGGTGAGATACTTATGTAATTTAGGTGTTGGTATTGTGTCTGAATTATCAGAGAGAGGTGAATGTTCAAACAAGAGATTTATCCTTCGATGTTGAGTTTGTGGTGAGATTGGTGTTGCAGAGCAGACATTTGTGCCTAACCGAAACTGTCATCGGGCATTTGTAGATGCTATCATTGCAGTTCATTTCCTCCGAATTGTAGTTTGATTCATATTGTAAGTCAGTGAGACTTCCCTGAGGGTTGTAGCCTTCTCGGAATATATCTTTTGAGCAGTGAGCTCCAGGCAGTGTACCTGAATGCATGTGCATTCCCCATTGTAATATTTTCACATACTACTACAGAGTATCATCTTACAGTGGGTAGGTTCCATCGTGGTTTTTCCCTTAACCAGGTTTTACATGTCAAAATATTAGTGTTATGTGTTGTGTTGTTAATTTTCTTATTTGATTCATTGCTACAGTTTATCAGTTTATGTTTTGAAGTTTAATTTTCTTTGACCTAGTGAAGACTGATTCACACCCCCTCTCAGTCTTCCTTCCTGATTGTTGCTAACACAATCATCCTACCTTTAAGCATTGGGCCAATAATAAAGGATGTGGTTTGCCAAGTCCTTGATCTTGATCTCAGATACAACATACCTTTGGGACGTCCATGGATACGTGAAATGAGAGCAATGCCTTCAACTTATCACCAATGTATAAAGTTTCCACACAATAAAGTTGAAGTGACAGTCAAAGGTGATCCAAATCCTTATATATATTGCAACAATCTTCAACCAAGACATAAAACAATAGTCCCAATTAATCGAGAGGCTACTCCATCTTCGACATACATTGATCCGGAATCATTAAAAACCTTCGCTTCAAAGAAAGAAGAACTTAAAGGAAAATTCAAAGACAAAGGAATGGGAGAATATAACTTGAATCAAACCATGTATCTAAGACAATTAATTGACTCTCTTTAGAATTATGGTAGACCACATCCTTGAAGACAAATATCAACAATCATTATCAAATGGGATCCCACTACTTTCAAGAAATGGGGTGAAATGGAAGAAGAAGAAGATATTTACAAGATGCTTTATAAGAAACCAGAAGAACAACCTAATCAAGACCACATCACAATACCGGTTGAGAATTATGGAAAAGGCTTAAAGTTTCTACAAAAGATGGGATATGATGGAAAAGGTCCTCTTGGCCTCCAAAAGAAAGGTATTGTTGAACCGTTGCAACCTAAATTAGTAACAAAAAAATAATGAACAAAAGGACTTGCTTTTGCACCATTGAGATTATATGGTCTTGATTCCCAAGCAACATTACAAATCACTCATCTCGCTTCCACTAATGACCAATGATAAGAGAGAAACTATTCTACAGGTTCAAATGAATGGAATGGGGCTGTGACAAATCATCTAGTGATTATGAGTTTGCAAAAAAAATCAGAGAACTAGGTGAACCCACTAAAAAAATAAAAAATTAGAGAGTTATTTAGAGTTGGTCAAGCAACATCATCTAGTTCTACAACTCAAGAAAAGAAAGATAGTAGTGAATCATGGATAAAGACTTTTTGGGATGTCAAACCCTCTATGTCTCGAGGCTCTAGGTGAAAACCACAAAAAGTGAGAACTCTCATTGTTGAGTGTCCTTCTAGTGATGTCGATTTAGATTTGTTCATGATCAAGACTAATGAGGGGAGTAGCAGTGACAACCTCGATAACCTTATTGACATACACGCAGATTCTTGTATCTTTACCCTTGCACCTGTCGATTTTGAACATACTGATGGCCTTCCCCTTGTCCATCCACAACTCATTCATTGGGACCAACAAGAGCCTCCACAACTTGACACGTTCCAAAATGATGAGGCCTTCAATAACTACCTTGGTATAAGAGATGATCTCCCTCTTGGGGACCACAAAGAAGAATACATAATTGAATTCAATAGCATGGCATACTTTGGAGAGAGCGACAAACCTTCCAGTCACAAAAATATTAAAATGAAAACAAATAATGGGTCTTTTAGTGAAAACTGCACCGTGGCGTTTTTTTACCCCAAAAAAGTAAAAAGAAAGGACACATCCAATGGTAAAAACCTCTCTTAGGAACTGAAGGATGGAAGGTTTGACACTCTCCCCATTACATCATATCAAGAAAATTCATGTATGTTGATCAAAGAAACCATCAAAACAAACATTGGAACATAGGAGGTACCACATAATATTTTTCTTGCACAATCATTGATAGAAATTGAGCGACCAAAGTTCACAAAGTTCTTCATAGAGAGACAAATAAATTTTGCATGGTCATATGCAGATATGCCTAGACTTGATACAAATTTGGTTATGAATCACTTGACAGTTACTTCAAGCACCAAACCAGTTAAACAAAAGTTGTCTAAGATGCATCCACATGTGGCACTATTAGTAAAAGTTGAGCTTGAAAAGTTATTGGATGTTGGCTTCATCAGACCAATTGACTATCCTGAGTGGATTTCTAATCTTGTACCTATTAGAAAACCTGATAGCAGCATCAAAACATGCACACATTTTAGACACATCAACAAAGCTTGTCTCAAGGATGATTTTCCTCTACCAAACATTGATTTGATCGTCGATCTCACAGTAGGACACACAATGTTATCACTTATAGATGGATTCTCCGAATACAATCAGATTAGGATAGCACCTGAAGATCAACACAAGATAACATTTACATATCTGTGGGGTACCTTTGTTGGAACGTCATGCCCTTTGGATTAAAGAACGTAGGGGCCACATATCAGAGAGCAATGCCAACAATCTTTCATGACCTTGTGCATGTTACTATGGAGGACTATGTAGATGATCTTTTGGGAAAATCTATTACAAGGGAAGAACATTTAGATATCCTATCAATGGTTTTTGATCACTTGGAAAAGTACAAAGTCAGATTGAATCCCAAGAAGTGTGTCTTTGGAGCGACCTCCGAGAAAATCCTAGGATACATTGTCTCACAACTAGGTATTGAAGCAGATCCAACAAAAGTCAGAGTTGTTTTAGAGATACCTCATCCTAAGAATATTAGCCAACTTAGGTCATTGCAAGGAAGATTTTAGTCAATATGTAGATTCATAGTGCAACTCATAGATAAGTGTCATATGTTTCAACATCTACTTCACAAGAACATCAAGTTTGAGTGGGATGATAAATTTCAATAGGCTTTTCAAATCCTCAAAGACTATCTCTTGAATCCACTAGTGCTTATGCCACCAATCCAAGGAAAATCATTGTTACACTACATATCAACAACAACTACAGCATTGGAGGCACTCTTGGCACAATAGGACCATGAAGGAAAAGAACGAGCCATTTACTACACCAGTCACACATTGGTAGGATATGAGATTAATTATACTCCAATTGAGCATGTGTGTCTTGTCGTGGTTTTTGCTTTGTATAAATTGTGTCATTACATGCTAACTCACAAGACAAAGCTCGTAGCAAGGATTGATCGACTAAAATATTTACTCATCAAAGCAACTCTCATAGGTAGACTGGCTAAGAGGGTCATGATGTTAAGAGAATTTGACATTGAGTATGTGGACATAAAAGATATTAAAGGACAAGTCATTGTAGACCAACTTATAGATGCACCAATGATCGACGATTCTCCTCTTATATCCAAATTTCCAAATGAATCTATCTTCATAGTGACAAAATCTAGACTACGTGGCAATTATATTTTGATGGTTCATATACTCAACATGGAGAAAGAGCAAGCATACTCTTCATTACACATCAAGGGGATTATATTCCTAAATCATATCGTCTATTCTTCCCTTGCACAAACAACATTACAAAATATGAGGCATTGACAAGAGGTCTACGGATCGCAGTTCAATGGAAGATCCAAGAACTTCATGTTTTTTGGGACTCTCAATTTGTAATCCATCAAACAAATGATGATTATAAAAAAAAAGATGAAAAACTAATGCCCTACAAGAAAATGGTAGATGATTTCAAGAAACACTTCATAGATATAGTCTTTGAACAAACACCAAGAGAGAACAACTGAGTTGCAGATGCTATGGTTACCATTGCCTCCTTGATAGACATGCCACAAAATGAAACCCATTGTGAGTTCTTGGTGGGTAATCTTTTGGTTCCTGCATATGAGATCACTCCATCAGAATTAATATGTGTTGTTGGTCCAAATTCCCCTTGGTATGATGACATTTTCACATACCTCCATGATAACACCCTTCCACCTGACCTTTCCAATAACCAAAGTCGTACCTTCATTCACCAATCCTCCCATTATTTCATCATAGCTGACACACTTTAGCGACAAGATCTCAATGGTACTCTTCTTAGATGTTTAGAAAGTGATGAAGCTCAAATTGCATTGCGTAAAGTCCAGAAAGGTATATGTGGGGCTCACTCTAGTGGTCCAACCTTAGCCAAGAAACTTACAAGGACTGGTTATTACTGGCCTAGAATGGAGAAGTTTATTAGGAAATGCAAGTAGTGTCAGATTCATGAGACCTAATTCATGCACCAGCACAGGAACTTCAATTGATGGTTACTCCATGGCCCTTTTTTCAGTGGGGACTCGATCTCATGGGCAAGATTCACCCTCCATCTTCCAACAACCATAAATTCATCATCACAGCCACAAATTATTTCACAAAGTGGATTGAGGTCATCTCTATCACACAAGTCATAGGTAAGCAGAATGCAACTTTCATTCTCAATTATATCATTTATTGATATGGTGTTCCCCTTTCCATCGTCATAGACAATGGACGTCCCTTCAAGAATTAGGATGTTTGTGATCTTTGTGATCGATTCCATATTCATCACTTTGTTTCCACTCCATACAACCCCCAAGGTAATGGTCAAGTTGAACCATCTAACAAAACTATCCTCAAGATCCTTAAAAAGATAGTCGATGACGTTGGTCGCAACTGACATATCCAACTTAATCTTGCACTATGGGCCTATCGCATACCTACTGGAGCTACTACATATTCAATTGTCTATGGTGTTGAAGCCATCTTGCCCATTGAGGTTGAGTTACCCTCTTTACGTGTCTCCTTATGTGATCTTATCGGTGATGGAGACTACAAGATCTCCCGCTTGCAAGATTTAAAATTGTTAGATGAGCATCAACAAACTACATTCAATCATCTCAAAGCATATCAACAACTTATGAGTCATAGTTACAATCACAAGGTAAAACCTCACACATTTGAGGTCGGTGACTTGGTCTTAAGAGAACACCCCAAAAATCAACAAGACAGAGAGAAAAGGGACAAGTTTCAACCAAATTGGCTTGAGGCTTATGTCATCACAATAGTCTATGGATTAGGTGCATATCAGTTATCAACGCCAGAGGGAGAACCATTGGATGATCCAATCAGCAGCATGCACCTTCGCAGGTTTTATACATAGCTTTTCAGAGTATCCTAATAAAAAATACAAACAAATATCAAGAAAATATCAAAAATAAAAATAGTCACTTTGGTGAAAACTTAGAAAACAAGCGCCTTGCAACACAAAAAAATTGAATTATAAAAAAAAATTAAAGAGAAATAAATTTGTCCAATGATGAAAACCATTTTGATGGTGCCCTAGGCAAGTACCATGGTGAAAATTGGGTTACCGATGCCATGTGTAGATACTTTTTCTCCTCGCTCCTTTAGGACTTAGTTTCTCACTTTTACTTTGCACAGACAACCTATCATTCCATAATAAAATTGCCCATTCCCATCACAGCTTGTTATTGATCTACCTAACATTGGTTCACCATCCATAATAAATACTTTCCACTCTTTTATTTCACCCATAATAAATCAGGTCCTATCTATAACTGGGGTCATATCATAAACATAGTGATGGAAGTGGATTCTTGGCATCACATGTTTTGAGGAGCATCATATTTTTCATTCCTTCCTTCTTTTTGCACACAATCTACAATAAAAGATCACTTGCATCGTTGATCTGCAATAAAATTTTTGCTCTTCTCCGTAAAAAAGAATTAGTTTCATGGAATAAGGCAGTTTTAGATGAGACACAAGAAGCAATGAGCTTTCAACAAATCAATCTTTCAGAAGACTTTCACTAGAATAGGGTTTTTCAACATTATATGTCCTTTATCAGGATGACAACATTGTGATCAAATAAAACATGTTAACATATGTGGCAAGAGACACTTATAACTTGAGGATTTCAATTTATGTTGGTGTCAAGTCTTTAATTTTCTTTTGATTTTATCGTTTGTGGTGACATGTCTTTTAGCTTTTCCAAGATGTCTTTGACTAGAAATGCGAGGATGGGGTATGTTCACCTATTTGTTTTTCATGGATTATCTCTTAGTAATACTATGGCTTGTCCAAGGATATGAGGACATTGTGGGTCTAGTGTGAAGTGGGGCATTCCTTGTTTGCAACTGTTTGATCTTCATGCAAATGTTAGAATGACTATATTTTCCATAAGAAGCTATGATGATAATAGCAAAAGAAGCTCATTCACCTCCATATCTTCTACCTTCCATCCCTTTTTCCCTTGTGTCCTCCATCATCCTTCCTCGCGCTCGTGTAGTCTGGAATCACATGAATGAGTATGATGACACACCAAAATTATATGTATTTCATGTAGTGTCCATCTGCATCATCACATGTTAGTATGCACCATACATATCATATACATAGAATTCATATTTACATCCATCTTGCATATTCATACATTAGTTTGCATATAATCATATCATAAGATCACATCCTGCACACACCACTTGTTAGCATATTATATAAGCATAATGGACATACATGCATCCATCATATATCATTAGAAGCATATAACATCTCCATCATCATAAATAGGAACATTACATCATTATGCATATCACATAACCATATAGAATCATAAATGCATTTCAGTACACACATCACATCATAGATCATGTAAAGACATCATATAGAATCACATGCATGCATAACATCATCATACATAGCATACACATATAGAAAATAACATACATTTCATAAGCATCGTATTGTATTATAGGAACATCATAAATAAAATGCATCATCATCATAAACATCATAAACATATAGAATCATATATCATAAATGCATCACATAACATCACACATGCATATAGTCACCACCAAAATAGATCATCTCACACATAGATCAAAAAATAATGTGTCATGATACAATGATGTCCAAAAATCATATAACTAAAAATCACTTGAAGGTGTCTACATCATCAAACAAAATCAACTGATAGAAAAGCAAACTCAAGAGAGCTATGATGAAGTCCCTCCCCTAGAGGCGGTAGGTCTTGATGAAATTTGATTTTATGAAGGCCTAGCCCCTGGATCGTTTTGCCACCCTCCTCTCGCTGACCCTAGTGGTGGTGGTGGTCCCAAAAGTCCACCACTAGAAGCCCTCTGCCTATCTCTCCATGTGATAGTGGTATGTGAACCCTACCTATAGCTCCTTGCCCTGAGGTGTGGAGGAACTGGGACCTCATACAGGTTCCTCCAATAACTAATCTCACCCCCAACCCTCAAACAACAAGCATAACTTGATCCTATATCTCCTTGTTGTGTGGCCCTCACTGTCTGAATGGCCTCCTTAGCGATTGTGTATCACTCTATAGCACTATCCCGCTCATCTCGGGCCGCTTGTAACTATCTCCTCAATCAAGCCACCTCTCTCTCTAGATCCTCAATCTCATTTATGTGTCCCTATTCTAGATCTCTAAAGGAATCCAACTCATCTTCCTCCTACAGCCTCCACCCTCTCCTCATTTCTCCTCTCCTGTTGTTGGGCACCCTGGATCTGTCCTTGTTCTTGTATGGAACCTTATACTAGTTGTCTCCCTCTCCCTCTGAGTGGCCTCCATTCTCTACCTACTTTGTCTCATCCATCCCCTTCTCGACCTCAATCTCCTCCCCAACCTCCATCATCCCCTACTCCCCTCCTCTCTCAAACCACTCTCCTCGCTCCCCATCTCCTTCACCTCCTCCATTTAGGTCCTCCATCCCCATCATCATCCTCATCATCCAACCTTGGAACTAGCTCTGATGGGGCTATAAGGCGTGGGAAGGGCACAAGTAACTGGAACTCTACAACTGCAACATCATATGACTGAACTAGTCCTGAGTGTACCTACTCACGAATAGTATGAGCAAACTCTCCAAAGCCCCTCGGCATCTATTGTATCCCATCAACCTATCTAGATAATTGGCCAGGTAGATGTCTATCCAAGATATAAGGCATATGCCCTATCAAACATCTGGTCCTAAAGCAAAAGGGTAACTATGTCTCATCCTCTGGCCAAACCTTGCAGTCCAAGTATGGCCTCCATATAACAGTATCAATGTCATTTATAACTCTGCACCAATACTCCAACTTCCCTAACCGAGGCTGGGAAGTGATCATAGAATAGTAATGAAAGTAGGCATGTTCGTGACCTCTGAATTTGAAACAAATTGGTCTAGTCACAACTATATGCTCATACGCCCAAACCTATAATAAAGTAACCTAGCATCTAAGGCCACAACTGCCGAGGTATACAAACTAATGTAACTCATGATATAGGTGTGCAAGTACATAGGGACCCCATGCAAACCTCGTGCTCTCTGTCATCAACATCTGTAGAACCCTACCCCATCCAGTAGCCAAGTCATGAGTCGACTTGTCACGACATAAGAACTCGCTAATAATTCCACCCACCACTGATACCCATGCATGTCCACTCCTAAACATAACCTCCCAACTAAGGTGTCGTCTTATGATCACTAGATCTGGATCCCTGAACACTCACTACAAAGCATCGACATCCCCATCTCGATCATAGATGACCAACTCCCCTGTGATCGGTATCCTCAAAATCTTGTGTACATCCTCGAGAGTGATTGGCATCTCGCCAGTCAACAAATGAAAGGAGCAAGTCTCAAAGTGCCATCTCTTCACAAGAGAAATCTACAGTCTTGTGTTTGTCCAAATCTCAAGCATGAACATGATATGTCGTAATCCCATCGCCTTTATTGTTGTGTGGTCATCCACACTTGGATTTGGTTGTAGCCTTTGTGTCATAGGAAATCTCTCCCATGACTCATGGAGCTAGATACCCCTGCAATCATAGCAAACCAATCGCATCAGTCCTAGTAGTACTTATGTTTATCACATGGTTCAACTTATCTTATCTTATCATATCCTAGCCTTGTAGTATTTATGTTTATCACATGTTGTTGCTTATCAAGCTCTATCCCTATCTAGTACTTATTTTTATCACATGGCACTATTTTTGTCAATGTATATGTTTATCACATTGCACTCAATCTTAATCCTATCTTGCTAGAGCACTCGCCAAATTTTATCAATCCAATGGCTTATCCTAGAATTGCTTAGCATCCTACACCTCGCCAGGGGCACCTATCGTAGTTTATCACTTCGATAGTTTATCCAATTGGCTATACATGTTTATCACATTGTCGTTGATTCTTGCCCTAATTTAATCCTATCCTCGTTGAGGCACCTATTTGAATTTATCATCTCGATAGTTTATCCAATTGATTACATGTGTTTATCACAGAACTGTTGATTTTTGCCTATTTTGACATATATGTGATAAGGCATTTCCTATATGCAGCATTACTGCACATACATAGTTTTACCTAGCACATGCACAGTGTCACACGCATATGCGTCACTACTAGACCTATACGCGGCTTTGCAGACATATGCACACCATTATCCAGGTATATGTAGTAATCAGCAATGCATATGCAATGACAAACCTATACGCGCACATATCTATCCTATACACAACATCACAACACATACACGCCCTAACCTAGCATATACGCACCTAAAACCTAAAAAACCTACTTCCACATTTTAGCTTTGACCTCTAATCTAGCCTAATAAATGCACATTAAAAGAAAAATCAACAAACAAGTTTGAGGTACATAGCAACTTGCCCATGTCTATAGGCCACTCAATGCATCGAACTCGATCAAACCGATCCAATCTGACTGTCATTTCTCTTCAATTGTTGACTACTCTCTTAAGCTCTCTGGATGCTCTGCGCTCTTATCTCTCAAATGCTATGGATGTAAATGAGATATCTCTCCCCGTGGCCGCTATATATAGGTTGTGGAACCCTATCTAGTTGTGCTCACCTCATAGTACCTTTTTCCTACCCGTTGATCCTTTTTTAGTATAGTTTTCACCTGCTTGACCCCGTCGTCTTATCCTTATCCCTTCTATCCATTCTTCTTTTTTGAGAGATTGTTTGCAATTTTTTTCGAAATTTTTCACCCAATCTCTCGAGTGGACATGTTGTCTTCCTTACCTGGGGCAAACCTTGTATCGGTTGATCTTATTTTCTTTGAGCCAATGCAACAAGATGCATTGTCTCAAAGAGGGGCCAAATGTAGACACCTAAAGTTGTCCTAGCCTAATTAAATAAATATTTAATTATTTTATCCCAAGCCTTCTATTAATTAAATAGGTTTTTATTTATTCAATTAATTCATTTATCCTCTTCTAGCCTTTCCCTATTTAAATAAATATTTTTAATTATTTAAATTATCCTTTCCTTAAATTAAATAAATATTTTATTTATTTAATTGGTCCCACTCTCTCTATTAATTAAATAGATCTCTATTTATTTAATTAGCTTTTTCCCTCTATGACAATTGTTGTTCATCTCTTAATTTACCTTTAACCACCTTTCTAACATTTTATCATTTCTTATACCCACCCTTTAATCCTAGCCGACCATTTATCCCTCCACCTCTTAATCCTAGCCCTCCATTTTTAGGGTACTCTATATATAAAAGGATCCTTTCATCCTTGTCAACCATAATAATCTAGTAATCTAGCTAATCAATGCATCTAATCAACCTTCATGTGATCAAGCAATCAAGCATCTACACAGCCACAATTTGTTCTTTGTTGAGCTCTCAAGTGCACACTACAAAATCTCGGAGCAACCATATCAAGCAAGATCAATGGAGATAGAAAACAATAGAGATCAAACCCTACTAAGCATGTGAATGGTATAATCTTTTCTATTTTGTTGATGTTTTGCATGTTTTAGGTTCTTGATTGGTGTATGGTGGATTTTTAGTTGTAGAACTAGTGTTTTATGTGGTTGGATATTTGTTGGTTTTACAATAGTTTATCAATCCATTTTCACCATATACAAATATATAATATTATATTTATATTTTTTTAATCCTTAACGTAACGAATATTCATTCTGCTTTGGTTGTTGCCATGACTTCTTGTACTATTACCCAACTCATGTAAAAATTCAAAGCAAATTTCCACATTTTTGGGCAAATGAAAAACACATTTTTTTTTCTCATCGCCACTTTTTGGGCCCTCATGATCCTGCACACACCCTTGCATGCAATGATTTTAGGTTTCTGGTTGGCTTTATAGAATTTGTTGGAGAGGACTTGCATTCACTAACTTTTTAGATTATCTTATCACCATGTATTCCAATTAGGAGCCACTACAAAAAGAACAAGTAGATATAAAAAACTGCATTGATGGTTACAAAGCAACATATCTTTTGAGGACATAACTTAGCTTGAAAGCTCGAATTTTTTATTTTTTTTAAATTAAATATCTTGAGGAGTTGGATGTGTGAACATCAAAGATCAATAAAGAGATTATTAGAAACCTTTAAAAAAAAATCCAAAGTCCTTAAAAATGAGCTATGAAGCTTTGCAATGGTGTACTTGAGACAAAGATTATAGAGATCTAGCAAGGGTAATGGGTGAAACCTTCGAGGAGACTCAATCTTTGGGCTATAAATAAACCTAGAGAATCAACCAATCAAAATAATCAAAGAGACTAGAACTGTGGTAACCAAAGATGAGGGATCTAGTAAGGATTGGCCAAAGCCTTTTAGAAGACCTAATCTAAGATTGCAATTACACAAATTTGATACCAATTGATAAAAGCATGCAAGAATAAATCACTCGAGAAGTTTTCTAAAAAAAAACGAAAAAATTACCAAATCCTTTTTATATCAAGTTTTATAAAGGAATACAAAGATACTTCTACAACAAGGAATATTTTTAAAAAAAGTATCTAGAAAAATACGAAATATCTAAACTTTATAATTCAATGTTCTACTAGATTAATTAATAAAAAAATATTTCTAATCTAGAGACTAAGCCTTATCATATGCATTGCATCATCATAGGATATCTACACTATTTCAAGTATTGTCTTCAATCCTTCGCATGGCTATACATTCCATCTTCTCTAGGGATTGACCTAAGGGAACATGTACCTAGTAGATCCCACTAAAGACATTTTAAAATATTGCTAGTGTACAAAGTATAATGTATAATTGTGAATTCAATGAACTAAAGAGTAGAAACATAAAAATTGCAAGTTTGGTTTAATGGCTATTAGAGCGAAAACGTGTCCATGCAATCATCTCAAATCCAAAAACTCAACCTAGACAAAGACATATTTTATGCAAGTCTATGACAAAACATAAATAGAGAGGATCAACTTCTAGTCTTAAGGACAACAGATTCTAGAGACACATCGATTTCACCTTTCTTCATCAACTCTAAAACTAAATACACCTAATTATTACATTTAGTTTCTCAACTTTAAAATTTAGTTGTTCAACTACCACTCCCACAACTCCAATCAATCCAAAATAATTTATAATTCTTTATACATCTTATTAGAATATATATCTTTTATATACATACATAACATAAAATACAATGAATATAAAGCATTATTCATCAATATTATTATAAAATAATTTTAAAACCAATATCTTACAAAATTTTATATCATTAAATTGAAATAAATACATATAAAATTAAACCTCAATACTAACTATGAACTACCTTTGAACATACAATTACCTCCCAATCTTCACTAAACATATTTAACCTTATAACCATACCAACAACAACAAACTGCTATCTTATTTTTCATTAAATATTTTCAACAACCTTACAACTACGCCAACAGCAATGCTTAAAAACAGAAAATTCATCAACAAGATAATAACTAATCCAACAACAATACTTAAAAACAGAAAATTCATTAAAACACTCACAAACAAACCAAAAATACTAATTCTTATCAGAAAATCTGTTAGCCATACAACCAAACCAAAAATAATAATTTGAACACAATTTTCTTATTTTTGTAGGTGGTTCGGATTGAGCTTATAAATAGATCGACATGCATTTGCAGTGAGATATGAATACCTAATTTACTCCAATGGCAATTCAGAAGTAGCAGAGATAACGGGCTTAGCCAGCATATTACTGCCACCCTATCATTCAAAATTCTACAACAACCAACTCATCATTGACTTCATCTCTAATCTCTGCATGCATGTATGACTTAAAGTGGGTAAACCAGATCTGTTCAAATATTTAATTCAATACTAAAATCTATCTAGAACACCCTCTATGTAGTTGTAATGTTTAAAGATGGTGCATTTGCCATAAAAATCCAGCGGACCCGATGTTCAATTAATGTCCAGTGCAGAACATTCAATGCTTGACTTTATGTATTACTGAGGTTATTTGTGATTTTGTAAGGAGTAGTTAAAAAAATTCGGAGTTTTGGGTTGTTACAGTCAGATTTTGAAACATAAGCTGTGCATTTATGATGGTGAATAAGATGGGCATTTAAGTAGAGTGCAGATGTTTGGTTTACAAGCTTGGATTTTAACGGTCTTTTGTTTGGTAACACAAATTATGCATTAATGGTGGATAAACGGTGTTGGGCATTGGAGAATATTGCAGTGATTTGTTGAAGTTTGGGTTTTAACAGCCAGTGGTTTATAGCAGAAGTCATGAATTTATGGTGCAACACAGAGATGGGTATTCAAGAATAGTCCGCATATTTGGTTTTGAAGTTCGGGTTTTTAGCAGTCAAGAGAATGACAATGATGTCATCCACATAAAGTCACAGATAGTTGTATGAAAAGCCATGCATTTATACTGAGATCTAGATTGAAAAATACTGGGAATATGTGTTGAAGTTTGGTTAATGTCAACTGTTAAATGCTGTGTAGAAAAACTCGTGCAAATGTTATGAGAAATGAGATGCACACTTGCTGAGATTGCAGAGATTTGCTGAATTTTGGATCCTAACAGTCATTGTTAGTGCAAAAATGCCACGCCCATTGAGGATTACTGCAGAGATATTGTTTTAGAAAGTGAGCTTCAGAACGTATCAAGTGCACCTGCATTGGTTTGAAGTTTGACTCACAGCAGTCAGTATTTCATTGAACAAATTGTACTTAATGAGTCCTACAATGAGGAAGATTAGATAGGTTAGTTTACTAGAATGAACTTCAGAATCCAAATGCAGCTGTATCTGATGCAGTAGGATCAGAGCAGTGGTCCTGGAATGTTTTGGAGAGACTAAACTGGTTGAAAAATACTGCAAGTTCGTGGGGTCCTCGTTTATGCTTCCTTGAAGTGTATGCAATCTTAAACTTAAAATTTTGTTTGAAGAATACTGCAAGTTCATGGAATCTGTGTTTTATGCTTGCCTGAAGAAATTTCTGTTGAAGATTACCGTAAGCTCCTGGAGTCCATGTTTTGGGCTTGCTTGAAGGATTCTCAGTAAAATTGTGGAAACCCAAGTTGTTTGCTGGTTTTTAAGTTGTAGAAATGGTTCCAGGTGAGAGAAGGAGGTGGAAGGATCTCCATGGGAATACTTCTGAGATTGGACGAGCTGACACAATTTATGAAGGTTATGAGGGGGATAATGCCATGATGTTAAAGTCAACACCTTTAAGTGAAGAGGATAGGAATGTGGTCATGGTTATGAATGCGGCTTATAAGGGAGAAGATAACATGCAGAAAAAGAGCAGTGGCCATATTGGATCATCCAGTTCATCTCCTGGGTCTGCACTTCAACACAATATCCGGGCATGGTAAGCAAGCTTTTGAGCTTGGAAATATAAAGGAAAAACTGTCTCACTTTTCTGCAGTCACAGATCTGGCTTTGTTTGAATTTGGTTAGTCAGTAAGATGTGTTTTGGATGAAAGATATCATTTTCTTTTTTCTAGTTTTTGTTGGAAATGTTGTATTTATCAATGGATAACTGGAGCACACTGTAGGTTTTCTTCAATCATTAGATCATGAATTCTCGTTATTAACCCATAAAAGATGTCTGTAGCTTTAAGCTTAGAATTCTTGGCATCAAAATCAAACTCTTGGCAAGATGCAAGAATTCATAAAGCAATACATAATTTTGGGCTCAATTTTTCTGGGCCGTTGAACTTCTTTTTTTCTTTCCGAATTCTGTTTTGAGCTCAGAAGGTTTAGGGAGGCTCAGGGTTCAAATGTTTATTAAGGTACACAAATTCAAAGTTCAGCTGTAGAAATTTTTTCTAGATGATATGCAGTAGTCTTCTTGATGCTCAAACTTCAGAAGCCCCGCGTTTCTTCTCCTTGGATTGCAATGGCCCGGTCTCGAGATCTCAGTGGTAATTCGTGAAACCGAAACTCTTCCGATCTGTTGTGAACAACATGGAAGACAACTACTGATTTATATCTGATGGTCTTGGCGGGGCCTTTACCAGAATAATCCAATTCTCCAGCACAAGATATGGAACGGTTTCAGATATCAGCACATCTTGGTGGCCTAATCACAGGAGAAATGGTCGCCCCCAGCACCAGAAAGAATAAATCCCAATAGTTCCATTTCTAGATATTTAGCAAGAAAGTTTTCCCTATCCAAAATCATTTTTAACCTTCTAACTAGCCATTTTCCCCCTCAAGATTATAGGTCAATTACCTGGCTCCCCAGTAGTTGCAATATCTTGCCTTTGGGGATTAAATAGTTGTCTGTATTCAACAAGATGCAGCCAAAAATGGGCATGTAACAGGTACGGAGAATGCATGTTACCCTCAAAATAAAACAAAAAATCAACAGATTTTAAGTAAAGTGACCTGTTTTGTATCTGCGCTTTGGTGTATCTGGAATCAGTGTTGAAATTGGCACAAGGAATGTCCACATAAAGTTAAGTGTAAGTGAGAATTGGGTTCTTTGAACTGCTACAAGTCATGGTGTTGCTGGAGAGAGAAAGATAAGAAATTCATATAAATATAAAAATTTTATGTTCTGTTTTTTACTGTAGCAAGTCTGCAATAGTGCTTATATTTCACATCCGAGGGTGAACATAAGTCAGATAGAATATACAGGAAATAATTTGGAGTAATATCTAGATCTCTTAAAGATTCTGTATGAGAGGATTGCCTCTATTTTACCTTGAAATATTACAATCCTCCTACCAATAAATGTACATGAAAATGAAAATTTTCAATGTAGCAAGCAGTTTTTTGATAATTTAATTGTTAATCAGGGAATGTTGAGGATTTATCGTCGATCCATTGTGTCAACATATTGCAGTTGTTAAAATGTGTTGCTGAATACTTGATATAGCAATCCTTTCTATCATACGGTAAACAAGTGCATCAACTGTTTTCTGCATATATTCTGAACTTTTGAAAATATATCTTATAATAAGTATTGAGTTTTTGGATTTGATTAACCATCAAATCCAAAAACTGCATATTTATTTGAATGAATTGTAGAAATCTAATAGCTCTGAATATTATCCTATTTCAGATTAATCAGATCTGTTATAGTCATTTTCATATGAAATATGTTGGTTGAAACTAAAATCGTGTCAACGATTTAATCTTAGGCGCAAATTAACACAGGTAACTAGAGTACTCGGTATTCATGACACTGGATACCTTTCTGTAACATAGGGCATTTATTTTAGAACAATTTTAACTTATTTCTCTATTTTTTGAAAATGTTTTATCTGTTGATCTTTTTATCCGGATGGAATAGCCAGGGTACCCGGCATCTTATGTTCAAGTTCTGTTTTTATGAGGAAATCCTACGAAAATTGAAACAAATTCCCATTCTTTTCTTCCTTTGTTAAAATTTGTGGTTGAACTGAATTTTTCTGTAAGATCTGAGATTTTGATGGTGTGGTGCAAGTCTTGCAAATACCAAATTTCTGTAAAACATTAATGGAGTGACAACTTCTTTGCTTTCCTATTATGCAAGCCATCTTGATTTTACTAAACATAAATTTTTCAGCAGTTGTATTACAATTTAAGAAGTAACCATTTTCTTCATATTGTTTAATGCAGGTGCGAAGCAACAGGTCTGCCTACCAGTGTCATTGTTCACGTCGAGGATTCCAGCTTCAAGCTCCATAAGGTGGAGAACTTATTATTCATCCTTGAATGTGATCATAATCTCTGGTATAATTAATTGAACTCTGATTTCCGATGTTGAACTCTGATTCAACAAATTTTCAATTTTTTTTTAACATTTCGTGTATGGTGTTTGACTTTCTCTGCAGTATCCTCTTGTTTCAAAGAGTGGATTTTTGAAACGAAATCTATCCAATGCATCAGAGATCACTCTGGATATACAACTTGAAGTATTTGAGCTTGTTGCAAACTTCTGTTACGGGTCAACGATACTTATGGACCCCTTCAATGTTGCTGCCTTGAGATGTGCAGCAGAGGTTTTGGAAATGACTGAAGAGTATGCCAGAGGAAACCTTTGTGAGAGAAGTGATGTGTATTTTACTCAGGTTGTCCTTCAAAGTTGGGAAGATACCTTGATTGTTCTCAAGAAATGTGAAAATTTGCTTCCATTAGCTGAGGAAATTCATATTGTGAGTAGATGCATAGACTCTTTAGCCTACATCGCCTGCATCGAAGTTCTTGATCCTCAACAGAGAAATGTAAAATTAACACAATCCCAATTCCTAAGCAATGTCAGTGCGAGTTCAAGACAAATGACAAACAATGATTGGTGGGTAAAGGATCTTCTAACCATGTCAATGGAACTATTTGAGAGGATCATTGTTTCAATGCAGGAGCAGGGAATGGAAGAGATGATGATCAGTCGAGTGATTGTACAATATGGTACCAAATGGATACTTGGGGATAAAAGACAACAGGGTTCAAATGGTATAGCTGAAAAACAAAAGAGAAATGGCAACTTGAATGGCTTATTAGATTGTGTCACCAGACTGCTTCCTATGGAAGGGCATTCTGAACCTCTTGATTTCCTGTTTTCTTTGCTTCGTGTGTGTTTAAGCTGCAACCTTAACATTGAATATAAAGATCATTTGGAAGCTAGAATTGCTACTCAACTGGAATATGCAACAGTTGATATGTTTTTCTTGCCAACAAACTCGGTCACTTGTACTGGTTTTAACAAAGAGTTAGAAAGTATGAAGCAAATAGTCTCCATTTTCATGTATCAGCAATCCATTACAATGGACCATTCACGAATACAGAGGACTAGTAGCAATTTATCAGGTTTTGAGACAGTTGCTACTGTGGCAAGTCTCTGGGATGAATATCTTGCACAGATTGCTTATGAGAAAAATTTAAATCCAAGTAAATTCTCTGAACTTATTGGGGTTTTGCCTCCTTCTGCAAGGTCTAGTCATGATTTACTCTACAAAGCAATCCACACATACCTTACGGTAAGATTTTCAATCCATCCTGTAGTCTCTTGAAGCATGAATGCTCATGCAATAAATGCATGCAATTTCCACAGTCCATGATAAATTGTCTTGACAGTTCTGGATTTGACTGTGTGATTGATTTTTTTTATCAATGTTCTGGATCATGCTCCATGATCCATCATCAGGATTAGTAAGCTTAAAAAGAGACCAATAGATTTCACTTACTCATCCCAATCATGGAACATCGAGCATGATCCAAAACATTGATGAGAAAACCAATCACACAGTCAAATCCAGAAACTATTAAGACAAGTATGCAATATCTTACTCAGTTTAGCTTTTGATTCCAAATAACAAAATATTTTTTTGATAAGGTCTCCATTCCCATTAAAGTTTAGCATTCCTCAATGCTTAATTGTTTGACTGCATTTTCTGTTTAGTCTAACAGCAAAAATTTCCAATCATGGGAAATTTTGGATCTGTTATAATTAGGGTCTGAACATTATTGCTAATCAGTATATTTCAACATTAAGGAGTCATTAGTTGATGCCTGTTTTCTGAACTCGTGCAGGCACATTCTCAACTCTCACATGAAGAACGCCTTTCTGTGTGCAAATATCTCAAGGTTCAGAAATTGTCACAAGAAGCATGTATTCATGCTGTTCAGAATGAGCTAATGCCCCTGCGACTAATAGTCCAAGCCATGTTCCTGCAGCAAGTGCAAACACGCAGCATTTGGCCCAATTCTGACATTGTGCAACTTGAGAGGAATGATAACATTGACCCATTGGCCTTTCTTCAGAGAAGTTCAATCCCATCAGGGAATCTTCTATCAGATGCTATTACATCTAGAACTGGCGAGGATGAGGAAGGATTGCCATTAGGAGTTTGTCTGAAAAGAGATGCAGCTTTTCGCCAAGCTGCAAATCTGAAGTCAGACTATGAAGCTACAAGCCTCAGGTTGAGGAATCTGGAGGAAGAGCTCGGTACAATGAAGAAAAACCTTGAAGACAACAAAAAGCAATCGGACAAAGACAGAAGCATTCAATCCAGTAGAAAGTCAGAGAGCTTTAGAGTGATTAGCATGAGTAAACCAGTTGATACTGGATGCAATGCATTCACTACAAGAAGTAAACCAAATTGGCTTTCGCAGAGGAAATCCAATGCAAACTTTGTTCAGAAGTTATGGAAAAATCTCAGGAGGTTTAGTTTTCGGAAGGGGAAGACTGATCAGAATATAGAAATACAAGAAATAGATTCAGATTCAGATTCACCACCCGATTTAAGAGAAGCTAAAGATACAATCGCAGAGGTCAATCAAAACAAAGGAAACCCTCCAGACAAAGCAGTCCTTCAACTCCATCATTTACATCGTCGAAATTTCTCTTATTCTTAAAATACTTATAAAATTCAATCAAGCTGGGCTGGTGTCTGACTATGCTCACAAGATCTTTACAAAGGAAAAACAAGTTTGTAACTTGTCCAGTTCAAGGAATGAAATGATTCAAAATATGGCATTGTTTTTGTATCTTGAGAGGAGTAAATATACTTGGTTTTTATATAGTGACAGTCCAATTTGCAGAGATTTGTATATAATAACCAAAATAAGGTTTTTATTGAAGTAAATGTTGGCATTTAAAGCAAAAACTGGTTATCTGAATAATGTGTTTGATTTTCTTAAAATTGTTTTGAAAAGTCTATTGTTTGGAAATCAATAATTTGTTTGATTTTCTTGCAATAGCATCTCTTTCTAGATTTGAATTTAATGGGACTTAAGGTTGGGGACAAATTAATTAATATTAAGAATAATGTTATAATTAATATTAAGAATAATGTTATAAGTAATGTGATGTTTTATCAGATCTGATTGTATAGTTTTTAAATAAACCATATCTTTCATAAGTGTATATAGATCTACATAGGTGATGTCTGCAAAGATAAAGTATCCAGATTTGTCAGGAGTTCAGTCATCAAATTTAATTATAAATTTATAATAAGCTTGATATTGAAAAAAATTATGGTTAACCATGCTTGAGTTCAAGAATTATTTGGATGAGTGACGTTGTAGAATTTTCGATGCATGGACTTGATCTTGGGGGAAATTCTAAGGTCAATTATATTTGAGTAGAAGTAGTATTGTGATGGGTGGCCCCTTGAATAAATGATAAATCTAATCCTTCACCCTTATGAACATCACCTAGAAGCAATGAGTATTAAATAGACCATTCTCACTTATGAAAAATGTATTTTTATAAATCATTACTGATGAAGGCTGATCAATAAATTTAATTAAAAATAATATAATTAAAAAATTTAATTAAATATCTCATAATAATTTGTACTAAATAGCTGTCCAAACATATGAAAGATTGACTAACTCATGGTGGTAAGAAGTCAAACTATTCCAACAAGTTTGGAGCACAAACACCATTCCTCTCCAAAGCCATGCAAGAATCGTGCCTAATGGAACTCCCAAGATTAGAGGTCAAGCACAAATCGAAAGGGAGCAAAGAGCAAGAGGGAAGGGGCTTCTCAACCATCGACCACCCTCCCAAACCAAGGCAGCCCAAAACCAACTCCTTGTGAACTTTCATCTAATTAATTGATTTGGGTGTAGATCGAGCCTTCCACTTAATGTGATTTAATTTTTTTGGATATAGATATGAGGAGGCAAATGTGTATTGGCATAAAGCACATGGCATATTAGAGATTATATATGTTGTCATAGAATAAGCCTTCCAAGTAACGTAGAATTGATTACTATGTGGATGTGAGGATTGTTTAGTGTTGAAGGGCCAAATGTAGAGGTGAAATTTTTTTAGTCATAGAAGTACTATATGCAAATATGAAATAGTTTTAGTGATAGAAGCAATGCCAAGAAAAAAAAAATTTAAGAAGTTTATAGAAAGAAATTTTTATTGGAATTTTCAACTACGGGAAAGAAAGGGATATCAAGCAAGCAAGCATACACGTCTTAACTAATTAACCATTATGTGAGTATTGTGGCATTGGCATTAGTGTATAGACAATAAACCCAACCAAGCAAACATACTCATCTTAGTTGATCAATCATTATGTTTAGTAGGCCCTATCAATCATTATGTTAGTCAATATGGTTGCTTTCATTGCGGCATTGACATTACCTCATTGATAGGAAGGCCTAACAAGCAAACATATTCATCCCAACCAATTAACAATTTTGTAAGTAGGAACTATTAATCATAATCTTCGTAGGAGGGTTGCTTCCACTATATCATTTACATCACTCTAAGGATCTTGGTGTATTGGACTAAATATGTTGTCATGGAATAAGTAATTTATTTTATTCAAGCAAACAAATACACTCATTCTAAACCAATCAACCATAATTTTAATAATGGTTATTTCTATTGAGACATCAACCCCATTAATACACAATTAAACTATGTGTATTGTTTTTGTAAGATTTGACTATAAAGATAGCCACCCAAGATCTAGAGGTCTAATGAAAAGCACAAGGAAATGAGAAGATCAATATGACAAAAGCAAATTGTATTTGTATCAAAGAATGCAAATAAAATGAATATGGAATTACTAAGATACCAAGGTGAGAAGTAGGATATCATGAATTATGAAAAGTATCTTAATCTTATAAGACATAAAGGGATAAGTATCCTACGTGTACCACAAGTAAACTTAAAAAGACTAGTGTGAACAGGACCTAAGAGGTAAACCAATTAGGTAATATCCTTGTTCACAACAACAATAATAAAGTTAAATTAAACCTTTTGATTAATATTAATAAATGGAAAATTAATTCTTTTACCATTACAAATAATTATTTAATGTATTAAATAGCATGCACACCCTATATTAAGAATAGTTGGCAATAATCAAAATTTTACTCACCACTTTCTAGAATTATAAACCACAACATGGATATCATTGGCTCTCTCCCCACTTGCCCACGGTTCCTATACTAAACTAGTGATGGCATTTGCAATCACTTGTCTTGGTTTGGTAACAAATCTTTCACACCATCTAGTTGGTCATTCTAGAATCAAAATTGGCAACTTTGTCTAATGTATTATTTTTCAAGGCCTTCCTAGGGCACCATATTATCTCATTTGGGCATTCTCAAACCTCATTGCCATTTTCATGGGTATTCACAGTCTCTTGAGAATTTGTTTTGTTTTTTTCCTAGAACCCAACTTTTTTAGACCAATACCTATGAATTTTCAAGCCCTTTAAAGAAAAGCCTTTTTCATGGCACATGGTTCTTCAAGGGATTGTTCTCACATTCCTCACAAATTCAACCACATCTAGCATACTTTTAGGGTAGAGATTATCTTCAACATATGGAAAGATGGAAACTCAACTATATTTGCCAATTGTTTTGTTGATCAACATGTTTTATAAAGCTATAATATGTTCTAATGTCTTACTAGGGATTCAAGTCCAAGCTAACAAACTTGTACTTGAGATAGATCATTTACAAGTTCTCATCGACCAATAGGGCAATGCACCTTGTGTGTGGCATTAGTTCCTTTGTTTCCCTCTTACTCTAAGGGGCACTATTATGGAAGGAGTCTTTTTGCTTGAGGCACCCAAGAGGCTCATTCCTAAGCTTCTACCCAACTACAAGAAGGGACCATGGTCAATAGGGTTGGTCATGACTTTCTTCTTGGTGCTCTACCTCCCTGCCACCTACGAGAGGAACCTCTAGGTGGTAATTTAACTGGTTTGATTCCAACAAGTTTCCTTGGCTATATCTTGTTATTTCACTAGCTCATGCTACTAAAGAAGAAGAAAAAGAAAAAGATGATGATGAATAGGCCCCTCCCACATATACTTTATACCCTTACTGATGTATGGGGAAAGTTAAATGGTTGAGATCCTCCTTCTCCCCCTTTTTCTTTTACATTAGCCATCAAGCAACTTTATATTTGTTAAACAATTAGGACTAAAACAATTTTCTCTCTTTTTTTAAAAATGACTTCTTAAAGCATTTAATTCATACAATCAAATGCTAGTTGTATTGATGGTTTGAATGACATGATCACTATTGTATATGTCATAGCTTGATTTTACTGTGTATTTTTTATTAGTTGATTTTAGTTGCAAAAATAATTTGTCAATCAATTTTTGAGAAAAAAGTTGTAATGCTTTAGATTTTATGGTTAAATTGTCAACCCTATTATTTTTTTGAATGACAATGTATAGTGTTATAGATATGGCATGGTGGCAAAATAATTTAATTTGAAAGTTATTTCACCTACAATTTAACAATTTGCAATTATTTCATTGATTTTTAATTCATCCATATTCATATGAATTTTTTCAATAATTTTTTTAATATATTAAAGTATTTTGATTATATAAAAAATGAAGATTTCTTTCATATTTGTAAAATTGTGTTCTACATAGTAATTGTGGAATTTGTATATTGAGATATTAGATTGTTTTTATTTGTTATTAATGTATAATTGTGTGAAATTAGTAAATAATTATCTTAATTTATTTTTCTTATCTTTTATATTCAAGATTGAAATCTCATTTCCATATCTAATTGTTCATTATTTTAGTTTAGAATTGTGGGTTTGCATTTAATTAAGACCATTTTCATAATCACATATTTTGACTCAAAATCTCTAAATTTGAAACTTTCAATTTCTTTCCATATTTCCCTCCCTTACTAACCATTATGAATCTCAATTAAATGCAACTTATTTTAGATATCAAGTACACTGATGTATTTAAATAATTGTCTTAATTTAAATAAATAATGTAGAATTAATTTAAAATTGAGAGTATTTAAATTATATTTTAAGTGTATAAAACAAATTACATTAGCATTTGCATCATCTTAAGAACAAATTACATATTAACGGATTTTCCAAAAGTATTTGTAAACATTAGATATGTAGAAATCACATGGACATGAATAAAAATAAACCCAAATAATTACACATTTAAATTAACATATCAATAACCATCATTAAATAATTTTTTTTATAAATAAATATCTTTATTATTATTCCTTTCCAGTTTGACAGGGTTTTCTTTGGACTGTTGGTGACCCAAAGAAAACAGAAAAAAGCACTACCAATCTCGTCCAACAAGCGCCATAAACAGCAGTAAACCATCATAATGTCAATACCATAAAAACTGTAGTAGCAATATTATCATGGAACCAGACTTTCCAGTGACAAAAACTATTGCAAAAAAGAAAAGAACGGTTCCTTAGTGGTGTCGCTTTCAAGCCCACCCAGATCCCCATTATACTATATCCATCAAGCTCAAAACTAAATCTATACAATTAATTCAATTTTATAACAATATAATTATCAATCCAATTCTGATATTTATATATAAAGTTGAAGAGCAGTACACTGATCGAAAGCAACGAATTTCTTGGCCTGACAGTCACTGACATAATTCAAAGTAAATGCACTGTAATAATGTAAGATATAAACTTAATATAGCTAAACCCCAATGGTTTAATTTTTGTTATACTAAAGAATTTTGAATAAAAAATAATAATAATTTTGGCTTCGGTTGTCAATTGAAACGCCAAACCATTACGGACAGCTTCAAAATATTTTCGTATAAGCCATTAAAACTTTAGTAAATGCGCAATAAAAGATATAAATATCAATACCTTACGGCATGCCTATGTTTATGTAATTAATATAGGTAAAAAATGGGGAGAGATATTTATAATATAAGGGAATCTGAATGTAAAAGTTTCATATAGAATTGGAGTAATAAAATAACACCTTCACAAAAGTCAAAAGATGGCATATTTTAACTTAAATCAAGCTAAATAATAATTAATAACAATAAAATAGAATAATAATATCTGATTTAAGAATGTGCTTTTATAATAAATATTTTGTTGTTTTGTTGTTGTATTAATATGTTTAAAATATAGTTGATAATAATTAATTAAAAAATTAATAGATATTCATTAAAATTATTTATTATAATATAAATAAATATTTTTTATCAAATAAAATATATTTTGAATAATTACAATAAAAAGTAATATAATTGAATAGATAATAAGTATAATTAATTAATTAAAAGTAAAAATATTTATTTTTATTTTATTTTATTTTTTATATTAAATTAAATGTATTTAAATTTTTTAATTAATTTTAATTAAATCATTATCCTTTTGTTTTTTAAGTTTATAGGTGTACTAAAAGAAGTGTCAATGTATAGATATAATATTTAGAGAAAGGAGTTGTTCATATGTACTCTTTATTTTCAATTCATTTATTGAATAAGACAGTTACATTTTACTTTTTCATGAGTCACATCAGTGGACACTGATAATAAATGTTTCACATTTCAAATATTAATAATATTAGATATAAATAATATTATGATCATTTATCATTAAAAAATTACATCTTGAACTTTGTCAAGATTAATTTAATTATTTATTTATTGATGAGTACAAACAACAACTAGCTCACCTACTATAATAGGGACTAATAACAACTATTACTCAACCAAGCACTTGACTTTATTGTGAATGCTCTAAATTAATTATTAAATAATTTAAAATAAAGTTATTATTAAGATAAAAAATATGATATTTCATTAAAAAAACATATTTATATAGGAAATTATTTAAGGTATTAAATTATTTAAATCACTTATTAAAACACTCACAATATAATTAGATTTTAGGTTGTATAAATATCATTGATTAAGCCTCCTATTTCAATAGAATAAGAGAAAAACTAGACAAGTGAAAGAATGAATATTGGAAGCATCTTTCTCTTGGTTTCTGAAGATGAATTTTAATGGTTGATAGGAGCAACATTAGCAAGGCCAATACTAGAGTCATCTTTATAGATGAGATTGGTGATTTCAAGGTTTTTGTTTTGTTTTGTTTTTTGGGAACAAATTCTAATCATGAGGCTTAACAAATCATGAATATGATAGTTTTGAAAAAGTGATAGTACAAGTGGATTTAAAGGTTGTAACATTAGGTTAAATTTCAAGGTATGGAATAGTTGTTGAGTGTATTCAAATAATGGATGCACAAATATGTGTTAATAAATATGTGACACTTAAATATATGAAAAGTAAAAAAAAATTGTATTTATTTTCTTCTCTTAACTACCACTTATTATGAGTTTAATTATTAATCAATTCTGTAATTATGTAACCTAATATTATAATAATAATATAAACATATGATAATATAATAATTATAAGTAGTGTTTATAGATTTTTTTTTTGGTGAAGAGTTTAATAGAAATATAAAGATATAAAAAAATATTAATATCTTAATAATAATTTAATATTGATTACAATATCATAATATAATAATAATAATTTAATATTAATTACAATAATAATATTTTAAGTGAAATAATGAACAAATATGATATATTTTGGCATACTTTACCTATATTTCTATCTATAGATAGGCATACTACCATATCTTTCACCCATATGCATAAAGAAGGAAACAAGATAGTGAAGATAGTGAACCTCTTAGCAAACCACAAGATTAATACTAAACCTATGACTATTATGTTGTCAAATTGCCCAAATGGCATTAGAAAATATTATTGAGGAGGAGAAAAACTTGTTGCCATAAATATTGAAGTTAGTGAAGAATATAACTTTTAAATAATTTTATGGAATGATTCCCAAGTTCAATAGAGAATTGTTTATATTTTCATGTGTTTTGTATGACTGCTTCAGATTAGATTTTCACCATACTAATTTATTTATTAATGTTTCTATTTTGGTGTGTGTTTGTGTAAGCAGGGTTTATGTGGGCCTTCTATGTGTGCTCTTTGTTGTAATAGTGAGGAGTCTATCTCCCATATTTTCTTTAAGTGGTCCTTCTCTACGAAGATTTGGCACTCCTGGTGGGATTGTTGGAACCATCCCTATTGGCATGTTCCTTCCCTTAGTGAATTTTTTGACCAATGGGGCCAAGCTCCTGTTCGCACCTCGTTTCTCCAGGTTCCTGGTCTTTAGGACCCTCTTTTATTATTTGGCACATCTAGCTGCAAAGGAGTCGTCGGATTTTCCAGGATGCTAAGTTAGTTGTTCAACATGTGTGGTGGAAAATTTTGTACTCTCTTCAAGAAACTGTTTCAGTTAAATGTGACCTTGTTGGTGGTTTGGATCCTAGGGAGATTTCTATATGTACCCAGTTTAATTTCCCTCTTCAAGGGGATGCTCATGTTCTTGGTATGCAAATGGCTTGATAGGTTATGAGAATAGGTGTCATCATCCTTTACAGAACATTTCTAGAGTGGGTCATTGGAACCCTCCTGCTCATGGTGTTTTCAAAATTAACACTGATGGGTCTTCTAGGGGTAATCTAGGGCATGCTAGTATTGGTGGTGTGGGGTGTGATGGCAAGTCTAGTTTCTATTTTCTATCTATAAAGGAGTTCACACGAATAATTATATGGAGGCTCTTGTTATTTTTCTTGCGGTGGAGCGTTGTTGTTCTCTTCGTTGGCAACAGATTGTAGTTGAATTTGATTCTCAAATAGTGATGACTTTGTTGAATCAGCGGAACTTTGAGGGTTTTAGTTGGCAACTTCAGACTATTATTCGACAAATTCTTTTGTTGTGTAGCTTTTTTGAGTCGGTCACTTCCATTCACATTCCCAAGGAATGGAATGGGGTGGTTGATTCTCTTGCCAAATGGGCATCTGAATGTATGGAGGGTTGGTCTATTGGGGATAGGGGTCAACTATCTCCAGCGTTGTCTCACATGTTGGACCAACTTGTGGATCACGATAAGTCTTTGTAGTCTTCTCTTGGCTGGACAATTTGCCTTCTTTTGATGTACTTTTCCTTCTATTTTGAATAAATATTTTACCCCTCTTTATTATCAATAATATTAACATTTCTCAAACACCTTTTAAATATCTAATTACGTAAAAAATAAATATTTATTTTATATACAATTAAAAAATAATAATATGTAACTGTAAATACATACCTAAATAATAAATAATTTAATTATAAATACAACTTTTTCATAAATCGTTAAACTTTAAAATTAATTAGATCACATAAATAACTATCATAATGTAACTAGAGTACGAATTGAATGAATAGTTAAATATGAGAGCATATATATCTAATAAGATATGTTTTAATATTTGAAAGATAAGATATGTTGTAATATTTGAAAGGTAATATAAATCTAATAAGATATATTTTAATAGTTAATTAGTTAAGAGAGATTTTTTTTTTTAAAGATATTGTTTAATATTTGAAAGATTATTTCAAATAAATAATTTTTAAAAAATGACATGTAAAGTAAATCATCAAATTTAAGTTATATATTTTACCATTTATTTTTTAATTGTTTCTTTAAAATATCATACAATGGTAAAGTAATTTTATTTCATGTTTCAATATAATTTTAAAAACAAAATAATTTAATTTAAAAAAATATACTAAACAATATTGAAATTACAATTCAAAATACATAATTTTTTGTTGAATAATAATTCAATAGTTTTCTCTCCTCCCAAGTTCAAAACTCACTCTAGCCAACCTTAGAATTAAGGATTCATATTATAGTACCTATTAATCAAATGGTTGCGGAATAGTTAGGAATATTTCTATCAATTTAAAATAGAAGGATAAATTAAAAAGAAAGGTAAGGAATATAACTTGCAAACGACTAATTCATTCAAAAAAGGAGAAGTAATGAATTTCATCTATAATCGGTTAACCCAATCTTACATACAATTTAAAATGAAATGTGCAAATGACTAACATGTTCTTACATACAATTTAAAAGGAGAGGTAATAGACGTAACCTCTAAATGGTGAACATAATCTTTCATACACCTTCAAAGCACAGGTAATAGATCTAACCTATAAATGACGAGTTCCCAATCTTGAATATCATTTAAAAGGAAAAGTGACTAATGTAACCTACGAATCACTAACCCAATCTTCATACAATTGAAAAGAGAGATAATAGATATGCTTGTAAATGACCAACTCAATCTTAAATACTATTTAAAAAAAGGTGATAGATATAACCTACAATTGACTAACCCAATCTTACATATAATTTAAAAAATAATAAATATAATCTATAAATAACCAACCCAATTTTACATACAATATATAATATCGTTCTTAACCATCAAATTTTGTCACAAGAAACCCCACATGCTGCAAGACTAAGAGTGCCATTTTCTATTGTTGCTTTGAAACAAAGGACAAAATCATGAAATCCTTCAAAATAAGAATGTCTTAAACAAACAATGAGAATTTCACAGACAGTAGCATATATTTATACATTCCAATACATTAATATAGTCAAGGCTATATTGCATAAACTATATAAAGCAGTGTCTTTTAACTTTTCCATTGTATGGAAGCTGATAGCTGATCTGGGTATTCTCTGCGCGTGCATCATCATTATTTGGCCAATACTATTGTTTTGTATGTCATGTTTTTATGCCCATTTGGAGAACAGATTTCAAAACTAATGCCAAGTACAAAAGACACACAAGTTAATTATCCCATTGACTTTGGAAAGAAATTTAGCTCCTGCATTTTTATGTTGTGATGATAACATTTGAGACTCCCCAGATTACTCTCATGTCTCATGTTGTCTTTTAGGTTTGGATTTATCAAAGGAATGATATCCCCTCATGTGATTAGAGCTTACATTTTTGTATTAATAATTGCATTTAAATGTTCAATGACACCTTCTCTTGGGGAGTGTAAGAATGTTTGGAGCTTTGCATCAATATTTAGAAGGGTTGCCGGGAATGAATTACAAATTTTATTTCCATTCACATGGGAATGTGGAAGTTATTTGATTGGAATACCTAAGATATATGTTCAAATGTGAATGGGACAAGAAAACTCCCTCTGGGTAACATCATGGAACTATTGTTATTACAAACCATTGAGGATGATGCTATTGTAAGGGAATAGAATCCCTTCTACATATATCTAGGGTAATTAACTAAATGGAAACAATAAGGACTTTGAGTTAAGAGTGTTAGTTTATAATTGTTTTTGAAAAAGTAAATGTGAATAGATAAGAAATTTAGTTTAATGAATAGCGATAAGAGTGACGTTGATGTTGTATATAATTGATTTGTGTATGTTGAAAAATTAATGTTTTTGGAATGCATATTGTCTGAGATCTAGAATAGTGTTAGGATTCTCTATAGATTGGGTTTGATCTCTTTAAGGTTAAACCTGAGTTCTAAAGAAGTCATCTTATGCATAAAATTGCTCTCTAAATTGTAGGATTGATCAAATAGACTATTAGTTTCTAATATGTAGTTCGTCTCAATCTTTGATACGTAGTTAAACCATTTAGGATAATAGTATTGTAAGGGAATAGAATCCCTTCTACATAGATCTAGGATAAACTAAATAAATGGAAACAATAAGAATTTAGATTTAAGAATGTTAGATTATAATTATTTTTGAAAATTAAATGTGAAAGGGATAAGACATTTAGTTTAAAGAATAGTTATAAGAGTGATGTTGATGTTGTATATAATTGATTTTTCAATGTTGATAAATTAATGTTTCTAGAGTGCATATTGTTTAATATTCAAAATAGTCCTAGAATTATCTATATATTGGGATTGAGCTCCTCAAAATTATATCTAAGCTACACGAAAATTATCTAATGCAAAGAATTGCCCTCTGACTTTCAGAATTGATCAAGTAGACTATGAATTTCTAATAGCTACTTTTCCTCAATCTCTAATAAATGAATTTGTGTAAGGATGAGTGGTATTTACAAATACCTTAGAGGAAGTTGTTGAATCAAAGGGTTAAGTTCTTCTTCATCAATCCCCCTTATCAAACCAACTTTATGGCCTTGGGTGAATGATTGAAGATAGCAAGCACAAGTGTGCAATGGTCTGCGTTGATTCTAATGTAGAGATGCATTTATTTTAAGCTCCAAACTAAAGTGTTCCTAGAATGAATGTTGTTTTATGATAGAGCATTTCATTCTATTCCTCCATATGTTTACTTGAACAAATAAATATTTTTAAATATAAAGACAAAAGAAATAATCACACAAACATCTACCAAGTCAACTCCCAATTTATAGTAGGAAAGAGTAAGAGTTGACAATTTTGATTTTGAAAGAAAAAATAAAATTTGGGGTTGATTCTAAGTAGCTCCAGGTCAAACCTGACTACAAGATTGAATTATGATAAGTAATGTTTAGTGAAGTTGATGTTGTATAAAACTAATTTTCAATGTTGAGAAATAAATGTTTTTGGAGTGCATATTATCTAAGATTCGAAATAGTTCTAAAATTCTTAGTAGGTTGGGTTTGATCTCCTCAAGGTTAAACCTGAGCTCCATAGAAGCTATTCAATGCACAAAGTTGCCCTCTAACTTGCAAGATTGATTGAGTAGATTGAATTTCTAATACCCAGATCGCCTCAATATCTAATGCATGAATTTTTGCAAGGATGTGTGGTATTTAGAAATGCCTTAGAGGAAGTTGTTGATTCATGAGGGTCAATTTATCCTTCAGCAAACCCTCTTATTAAACCAACTTTATGACCTTGGGTTAATGATAGAAGATAGCAAGCACAACTATGTAATGACCTATGGGTTGATTCTAATGTAGACATGCATTATTTTAAGCTCCAAACTAAAGTGTTCATAGAATTAATGTTCTTTTATGATTTAAGATATTACATTCTATTCCTCCATTTGTTTACTTGCATAAATAAAAAAATTTAAATACAAAGACATAACAAATAATCACACAAACATATACCAAGTCAGGTCCCAATGGCTAGTAAGAAAGACTGCCAGTTGACAATTTTGAGTTCGGAAAAACTTAAAATCTTTGGTTGATTCTAAGTAGCTCAAGGTCAAAGTTGACTACAAGATTGAACCGTGATAAGGAAAGCTAAATAATGGTGTCGAGATTTGGAAGGTGTACGACACCTAATTGGAATATTCTCTCATTGTATATATTGCAAAAGAGAAAAGGGGTTCCAACAAAGCTAACCTAACTACTAGGGGTTGAAATGCTCATGTTGCCAACTTGCATTATATGTACTTCTCCATGTTCATGGACTTTACCATTTCATTACATTATTTATCTCAATATCTACCTTCTTGATCTTTTTTCATCCACCATATTACAAATAAAATGGTGTTTCATTTTAATTTGATTGATCCATGCATGAAAAGTAGGGTTCTTTGCTAAGTTAATGTCACTTTGACTCTCATATTGAATATGCATTATATCTTGTCTCAACCCAATATCAACATCAAATATCTAAAGATGGATGACCTCCTTGCAAGTATGAGTAGATGCCACATAGTTTGCCATTTTAGTTGAAATAACAACCACTACCTCTCTTTCTCTTCCAATTAACTATACCACCAAATAGGCTACATAAATAACTAGTTATAGATCTCCTACCCAATCTACATTGGAAAATTGTTGTATATCCACTAAGGGACTCTTACATGTTTCTTGTAGGTCTATTATAATACCTCCATATTAATGTTGAAGATCCACTCAAAGACCTTTACCAAATTGTTGTAGATCCACTATAGGGTCTTACAAGATTGTTACGAGACTCGTATAGCTCTCCTACATGATTGTTAAAGGACCTCCCCTTTAAAAAATAGAATAATCTAAAATGTCACAAATATATCTAAATATCATCTTTACTATAGTCCAATGCTGGTATGGTGTAGATCATAACAATTGTTCAATAACCTACTATAATTGGAAATGATACATGGCTCATGTCATTAATCATAAACTCTTGAAGGACATTGCTCAACTAAAAGATTCACAGTAGGAATTTGAAGTCACTAGTTTGCAATCCTCTATCTTGAAACTCTACAAAAAAGAACCAATATACATCCTCTAACTTAACCATCCTTATGGCCACTAACCCCCTAAATTCTTCATATCAAAATATAATGAAAATCAAATTGTAAAACCTTAATCATTTCATTATTGTTATTGATCAATATGTCATAAACATAAATAATGATAACAATAATTTGATTACCAATCTTTTCATAAAAAACATAATGGTCTAATTTAACTCAAACAAATCCTTAATTTAAATAATGTGAATTAAATTTCTAATATAATAGCCTAGCATATTATTTTAGGCCATAAAGAGACTTCTTTAACTTACAAATCATGTCTTCCTTACACTTTACCACGAAGTATTTTGACTTAACATATAGATCTGACCCTCATAATCCTCATGCAAGAAAGTAAGATCCATTTGCTTAACCTCAAGGTCATAAATAATAATTATAGGTAAAACAAATCCAATAATTTATATAAGCTTTGCAAAAGAGAAAATATATCACCAACATTAATTCCCTCTATCTGAGAGTAACCTTTAGCAACCAAGCTTTCTTTGTACTTATAGATCTTGGACAATGTTTGGTTTCTTGTAGACCATATCATTTATCAAATTACCAACTACAATTACATACAAGACATACAGTGCTCAACTAAAAGATTTATTCCCATAGGAGTAGGAAGTCATCAATTTGCAATCATTCATATTGAATCTTTATAAAAAGGAATCGACATGCATCATTTAACTTAAACCAAAATTTGACGCACATCTTATAACTTAACCAAAATTTTATTTTAATATACATCCCTCTTGATCTCCATCCTTAAGATAAAGTTAATGGCCCATAAATTCTTCATACCAGACTAATGAAAATCAAATTTTAAAACCTTAATCATTTCCTTCTTACTACTGGTCAACATGTCATCAATATAAAGAATGATAACAATAAATTGATCACCAATGTTCCTATAATCAACATAATGATCTAGTTTAACTCTAACAAATCCCAAATCTAAAACATATGAATTAATTTGTGTAAAAACCTAATATATTATTTTATACCATAAAATGATTCTTTAACCTGCAAATCATTTCCTACTTACCCTTTACCATGAAATACTATTTAAAAAAAGGATGGTATCCCCTCATGTGATTAGAGCTTACATTTTTGTATTAATAATTCCATTTAAATGTTCAATGACTCCTTCTCTTGGGGAGTGTAAGAATGTTTGGAGCTTTGCATCAATATTTAGGAGGTTTGTCGGGAATGAATTACAAATTTTATTTCCCTTCACATGGGATTGTGGAAGTTATTTGATTGGAATACCTAAGATATATGTTCAAATGTGAATGGGACAAGAAAACTCCCTTTGGATAACATCATGGAACTATTAACAAACCATTGAGAATGATGCTATTGTAAGGGAATAGAATCCCTTATACATAGATCTAGGGTAATTAACTAAATGGAAACAATAAGGACTTTGAGTAAAGAGTGTTAGTTTATAATTGTTTATGAAAAAGTAAATGTGAATGGATAAGAAATTTAGTTTAATGAATAGGGATAAGAGTGATGTTGATGTCGTATATAATTGATTTGTGCATGTTGAAAAATTAATGCTTTTGGAGTGCATATTGTTTGAGATTTAGAATAGTGCTAGGATTCTCTATAGATTGGGTTTGATCTCTTTAAGGCTAAACCCGAGCTCTAAATAAGTCATCTTATGCATAAAATTGCTCTCTAACTTGTAGGATTGATCAAATAGACTATAAGTTTCTAATATGTAGTTCGTCTCAATCTCTGATACGTAGTTAAACCATTTAGGATAATAGTATTGTAAGGGAATAGAATCCCTTCTACATATATCTAGGATAAACTAAATAAATGGAAACAATAAGAATTTAGATTTAAGAATGTTAGATTATAATTATTTTTTAAAATTAAATGTGAAAGGGATAAGACATTTAGTTTAAAGAATAGTTATAAGAGTGATGTTGATGTTGTATATAATTGATTTTACAATGTTGAGAAATTAATGTTTTTGGAGTGCATATGGTTTAGTATTCAAAATAGTCCTAGAATTATCTATGTATTGTGCTTCAGCTCCTCAAAATTATATCTAAGTTGCACAGAAATTACCTAATGCAAAGAATTGCCCTCTAACTTTCAAAATTGATCAAGTAGACTGTGAATTTCTAATAGCTACTTTTCCTCAATCTCTAATATATGAATTTGTGCAAGGATGAGTGGTATTTAGAAATACCTTAAAGGAAGTTGTTGAATCAAAGGGGTAAGTTCTTCTTCATCAACCCACTTATCAAACCAACTTTATGGCCTTGGGTGAATGATTGAAGATAGCAAGCACAAGTGTGCAATGGTCTGCATTGATTCTAATATAGAGATGCACTTATTTTTAGCTCCAAACTAAAGTGTTCCTAGAATGAATGTTATTTTATGATAGAACATTGCATTCTATTCCTCCATGTGTTTACTTGAACAAGTAAATATTTTTAAATATAAAGACAAAAGAACTAATCACACAAACATCTACCAAGTCAACTCCCAATTTGTAGTAGGAAAGAGTAAAAGTTGACAATTTTGATTTTGAAAGAAAAAATAAAATTCGGGGTTGATTCTAAGTAGCTTCGGGTCAAACCTGACTTCAAGATTGAATTATGATAAGTAATGTCTAGTGAAGTTGATGTTCTATAAAACTGATTTTCAATGTTGAGAAATAAATGTTTTTGGAGTGCATATTTGTCTAAGATTCGAAATAGTTCTAAAATTCTCAGTAGGTTGGGTTTGATATCCTCAAGGTTAAACCTGAGCTCCATAAAAGTTATTCGATGCACAAAGTTGCCCTCTAACTTGCAAGATTGATTGAATAGATTGGATTTCTAATACCTAGTTCGCCTCAATCTCTAATGCATGAATTTTTGCAAGGATGTGTGGTATTTAGAAATACCTTAGAGGAAGTTGTTGATTCATGAGGGTCAATTTATCCTTCAACAAACCCTCTTATTAAACCAACTTTATGGCCTTGGGTTAATGATAAAAGATATTAAGCACAACTATGCAATGACCTATGGGTTGATTCTAATGTAGACATGCATTATTTTAAGCTCCAAACTAAGTGTTCCTAGATTTAATGTTCTTTTATGATTTAATACATTACATTCTATTCCTCCATTTGTTTACTTGCATAAATAAAAAAATTTAAATACAAAGACATAACAAATAATCACATAAAAATATACCAAGTCAGGTCCCAATGACTAGTAAGAAAGAGTGCTAGTTGACAATTTTGAGTTCGAAAAAACTTAAAATCTTTGGTTGATTCTAAGTAGCTCAAGGTCAAAGTTGACTACAAGATTGAACCGTCATAAGGAAAGGTAAATAATGGTGTCGAGATTTGGAATGTGTACAACACCTAATTGTAATATTCTCCCATTGTATATATTGCAAAAGAGAAAAGGGGTTCCAACAAAGCTAACCTAACTACTAGGGGTTGAAATTCTCATGTTGCCAACTTGCATTATATGCACTTCTCCATGTTCATGGACTTTACCATTTCATTACATAATTTATCACAGTATCCACCTTCTTGATTTTTTTTCATACACCATATTACAAACAAAATGGTGTTTCATTTTTATTTCATTGATCCATGCATGCAAAGTAGGGTTCTTTGCTAAGTTAATGTCACTTTGACTCTCATATTGAATATGCATTATATCTTGTCTCAACCCAATATCAACATCAAATATCTAAAGATGGATGACCTCCTTGCAAGTATGAGTAGATACCACATAGTTTGCCATTTTAGTTGAAATAACAACCACTACCTCTCTTGCTCATGCAATTAACTATACCACCAAATAGGTTACATACATAACTAATTATAGATCTCCTACCCAATCTACATTGGAAAATCATTGTATATCCACTAAGGAACTCTTACATGTTTCTTGTAGGTCTATTATAATGCCTCCATATGAATGTTGAAGATCCAATCAAAGACCTTTACCAAATTGTTGTAGGTCCACTATAGGGTCTTACCAGATTGTTACGATTCTGGTATAGCACTCCTACATGATTGTTAAAGGACCTCCCCTTTAGAAAATAGAATAATCTAAAGTGTCACAAATATATCTAAATATCATCTTCACTATAGTCCAATGCTGGTATGGTGTAGATCATAACCATTGTTCAATGTTTTGATGGTTAAACCCTGGTTCTCAGGTTTTAACCCATCTACTGATTCGTTTAATGAGATTCCTATCAGGGTTAGGCTCCCTATCCTTCCCCTTCATCTATGGATGGACTCTCTGCTAGAGGAAGTGGGGGAGGTTTTAGGCGAATTCCTAATGATTGATAAGGATTCTTACCAAATTTATCATTCTACTTATGCTCGCATTTTGGTTAACATTGATGTTTCTAAAGGGCTTCCAGCTGAGATAGAGATTGAATCTTCCTTGGGATCTTGGGTCCAACCGCTCGACTTGGAGGGTATCCCCTTTAGATGTCGAAAGTGCTTCCAAACTGGCATGTTGCTGCACGGTGTGAAACAGATAAAAAGAAAAAAAGATCTACTTCTTGGTGGAAGGGTGCCTCCTCTGAACACTATTTTGTTAAAAAGAAAAGCTTCTCCCAGGTGGTTGCGCAAGTTCCTCAGGCTGATGGTATTGCACCTCTGGCTACTGCCTCTGTTTCTAGTGTAGCTTTTCCTCAGGAGTGTGTGGATGCTTGCGGTGGCATCCCCACTGATCATTTGAAGATTGTTGGATCTTCTTCTTTGGTGGATGACCTTCTGGCTTCCCAAATTGTTGTTGGATCTTTGTCTGATTCTCCGATTTATGTTGTCCCTACCTCTCTGGATGTTGGCTCTGTTCCTCCTGGTGATGGGAGGTCCACTATTCTGGACCCATCCTCTTGGCAAAAGGTTGTTGCTAGGGTTGAGGAGGGATGGATTACTGTTAAAAGTAAAAAATCTAAATTGTCCCAGTCCTCTTTTGATATGACCCTTCGATCCCACAAGGGTAGGTCAAATTCTTGATCCGTCCTGGTTGGGTTGGGGTTGTTGGTCTTTTGCAGCCCGCTGGTTTTTGTTGGGGGTCCTTCTTGTGTTGTACCTGTAGCATCATAAATTGTATGCACTTGCTAAAGCAGTACAATTTCACACCTAGTTTAGCACCCGCCTTGGTGCAGTTTGCATTTTGCATTGCATTTCTCCTTTAGCACTTAATTAATCAAATTAATTAGGTCTAAGGTCCTATTTCATCATCTTCCACATCATAAAGTTGGGCCCTTTCATTAAAGTGTGCCCCTTTCATTTTATTCCTCCAATACATCATTTAATCAAAAACCCTAATTAAGTCCTATTTTGAACTTGGGAGCTTGATTTCGGGGGTCAAAACATCTCGAAATCACCTGTAACTTCGGGATTCTCTCTAAAATCATCATATCCGATGGCCCTGAAAATTTGGTGAAAAGTCGCCGGGACCATGGCGCCCGAAGTGCACATGGTCCCGGACATTTTTCTCGAAATTTTAGGAGCGCGATCCAATCATAAAATAAAGCTCAACCCCAAGAAATTGGCGGGAGATTCAATCTCTAGGTCGGCCAAAAGTTGAAATTAAGACCTAGGGTTTCATATATAAGAGCTCTCTTTCTTCATTGGAAAGGATCCGGAATTTTAGTTTCAGGGACCTTCTATGCAGCGAAAGAGAAGATCTCTGAAGACTTCAACAACATTCAACATCCATCTATCAAGCATCTATCAATTTCATTCATCCATTTAGGGCTTTGAAGGCATTGAAGAGCAATAAGGGATCACCGACTGAAGATTGGCTTGTACCCCTCCCTTGGGGTTGGGTATGATTTCATGTTGTTTTCATGTCTTTGCATAAGTCTCATTATATCACTTGTATTCATGCTTTAGATCTCTTTACATCTTGATTTGGAGCATTTACATTATCATTTACAAGCAATTAGGGTTTACTTTCTAGGTTGCTCTAGTTTGCTTACTTGCATTTTAGGATCTTCCACACACACAAGGTCTGCACACACACTACTTTTACAATACAACTTGGCTATTCGTGGAGGTGGAAATCACCAAAGCGGGGGTTTGACTAAGGCAAAACCCTATATAGCCGCCCAAAACAACTTTTTAGATATAAGTGCAGATTTTGGGATTCAGACGACGCCGCAAGTTGCAGATCCAAAAGAAGCAGACGGAGACCGAACCATACACCAAGTTTCAGAGCAAAAGACCAGGACAGGGGCGTGGGGCGCCCTGGTCCCTGGGACAGGGGCGTTAGGCGCCCTGGTCCCTGGGACAGGGGCGCTAGGCGCCCTGGTCCCTGGGACAGGGGCGCTGGGCGCCCTGGTCCTTCTGTCAGACAGCATTTCCGACAGTTTTCCAAGTTGCAAAATAGCAGTTTCAGGTGCAGTTTCAGGGGCAGAATCAGGACAGTGGCGCTCGCGCCCCCGTCCCAAGCATTTTCACTCAGATTTTAGCTCCGGGTACACATCTGCATTCTTGTCTTGTCCTTGTGTTTGCAGCTTTCCATTGTTTAACTTCAATTCTGCAATTCTGTTATTAGTTCATACTTGCACTTTGAGGTTAGGAATTGAACTTGCATCATTTTATCTTTCAATTACAACAAAGGAATAGAAACCCTAATAGGTAGCCCGTGGCTCTCTCTTTCACAAAAAGAAGTAGCCAATTGTGTGATACCTCTAGGCTCTTTCGTATTCTGCAATGTGTGTCAAAAGGTAGAATTAGGACATGTTAACCTAGTCTCGCTTTTTCCCCTACACATTTTGGTGAACCCGACGTGAAACTTATTATTGCTTTCTCTTGCATTGCATTTGTTAGATCTAGATCTAGATTTAGTGTGTTTCATTTTCAAAAAAGAAAAAAAGAAAGAAAAAAAAAAAAAGAGTGTTTCTTTGTTTCTTTGTATTGTGTGTTTAAATTCTATGCAACTTTTATTTCAAAATCTCAGATTTTTATTTGCAAGATGTTCATGTTTATGATGATGTATGCAATTATGTTGATTATGAGTATAGCCAAGATGAATTAGATGAAGCTTTAGATGAGTTTTTGAATCCTAAAGATGCCAAACCTTCATTTTACCAAAGACTCATAAACCTTGTTACTATGCCATTCCATTGTGATGAGAAGGATAAGTCGAATGGTTCCTCTCAAGGGTACATTCCTATCAACTCTTCCACTGAATCTAGTAACATGGTTGTTTTCAATAATCCCCTCTATGACGATATGTCTCCTTTTGAATCAAAAGATAAACCTTTTAATAGATATGATCATGCTTTGTTGGATGATGCTCTTGATGACTTTGAGGCTTTATCGAAATCTCTAAACAAGAACAAAACTTCTAAATTAGTTAACATGATAAACCTGAATGAGCATAATAAGCCTCTCTTTGAAGTCCAAGGTGCTTGTCCTTCTCCCACCTTTCAAGTTCCTAAATCACCTCTCCTTACTGTCCAAGGGGGGTATGATTCCTTTCTTACTCCGAATAAACCTATCATCAGTGTGCAAGGAAGAAAACCTATAAGTCCTTATAGTTATGCCAAGCAATTAACTAGAGAGAGTTATCATGCGGTTGCCCATACTTATCATACTAGAAATAATAGGCAACCTAATCCTCCTCCTGTTACTCCAGTTTCTCTTCCTAATCCTCAACCAATTCTTCCGCAAGCTCCACGTATTTCACAGGTTCTTGGCAAGGAATATGATCTCATAGAACAACTTAAAACTACCCCTGCTAAGATATCCCTTTGGGATTTGATTCAAACTTCTTCTGCTCATCACGGAATGTTACAAGATGCCTTGAAAGATTTGAATGTTCCTCCACCGAATACATCTAGTAATATAGTGTCTTTGGTTAACTCTATGATGAATCCTAAAGCTCAAATTGTGTTTACTCAAGATGAGTTGCCTACTAGTGAAATTCAACATCAATATGATCCCTTGATGATTGTGGTTATCATAAATGACACTGCTATAAGACGAAAACTAGTAGATAATGGCTCTGGCCTTAATGTGTGTAGCATTAATCTATTACATAAGATGAATGTGGATACATCCCTCATTGAGCCTAACTCTCGTCCCATTCGAGGCTTTGACAATGTGGCTAAGACTTCATTAGGTATTATCACCTTACACCTCACAGTGGGACCTGTTACTTTGCCTACTCCTATCCATGTTATGTCAGGAAATCTAACATACAACTTGCTATTAGGGAGACCTTGGATTCATAGTATGCAAGTTGTCCCCTCTACATTGCATAGACAAGTTAAATTTATTTATAACAATAAGACATATACCTTGATAGGTGATACTAATTTCCAAGCTTGTTTGCAAACATCTACTTCCAAAGGGGGTTCTTCTAAGCCTTCCTCGTCTAGTGATGACTCTTTAAACAAGATACCTATCGATGAATCCTCACTCTCTGATGATCAAAATTCTTTGGATGAGTCTGGAGCTCCTGAAGAAGATTCTTCTCGACTTGAATCTACACATGAGAAGGATTTTGATCCTGAGAAGGTTCTCGCAGAAGACGATTGGGGATCTCTTGATTTTAATCCCACCTTTGTAGGTGAATATAAGGTTCCTTCTAGAGAGCTTAAAGTTGAAAAGAAGGAAGAAGCTAAAAATCAATCAATCTTACCTGAACCTATGAGCAATAATTTCGTGGCCGCTTCTCAAACTTCTTCTCCTCACACTTCTAATTCTGAAGAGTTTGATTCTTTGTCTTATGAAAAACCACCTTCTCTTTCTGAAATGGCTGATCGTTATGGTCGTGGTTTTCATATTCTAGCTAAGCATGGGTATCATGGAAATGGTTGTGGCACTCACGAACAAGGAATAAAGGTTCCTCTAGAGAATAATCTTTATGATATGATCTTTGGACTTGGTTATAATCCCTACAAGCGCACTAAAGCTTCTAAGAGACCATGTATTAGTGTTAATGTCATTTCTATATCTCTACCAATGCGACACCCTGAGTATATTGATGGGGATCCTTCGTGTGCCTGTGCTTTGGATGTCTTTCCTACCGATGATGCTTTAGCTGAGTTTTTAGGAGCATATGATACTCTTCCTCGTTATCATCACAATAGGGGATTCCCTTATTGTTTGAACACTGAAGCCTATTTTGGAAAAGAGACTAATAACGATGAGATTGTGAAAGAATTCCCTCAGTTAAAGGATACTCCTCAACAAAGTAATCTTCTTATAAGTGACACCATTGATGTTAAGATGGATCCTTGCAATGAAGAAAAAGCTATTAGAATTGGAAAATGTTTGGATGAAGAAGAACAAAGACAATATGCAGATTTATTGCAAGAATTCCCTGAGATCTTTGCTTGGACATATTCTGACATGCCTGGTATAGATCCTAAGATTGTTACTCATAATATTGTCTTAGTTCCCGATGCTAAGCCTGTGAAACAAAAGATTCAAAAAATGAATCCTAAGGTAGCTTTGCTTGTTAAGGCTGAGATTGAAAAATTATTGGGGGCTGGATTTATCTGCCCTATTGATTATTCCCCGTGGATTTCAAATATTGTCGTTGTGGCTAAATCAGATAATAAAATAAGAATGTGTACTGACTTTCGAGATTTAAATAAAGCTTCTTTGAAAGATGATTTTCCCCTCCCAAACATTGACATGATAGTTGATTCTACAGCAGGACATGCTTTGTTATCCTTCATGGATGGTTTTTCAAGATACAATCAAATTTTCATTAATCCTCAAGATCAATTCAAAACTGCTTTCACCACTCCTTGGGGTACGTTTTGTTGGGTAATGATGCCTTTCGGACTTAAAAACGGCAACGCAACTTATCAACGAGCGATGACCCTTATCTTTTATGATTACATGCATAAGATTTTAGAATATTATGTTGATGATATTTTAGCCAAATCCATTCTCCGTATAGATCATATTAAGATCCTTCGTCAAATCTTTGAAAGAATTCGTAAATATCACATGCGCTTGAATCCCCGAAAATGTGTTTTTGGTGTGGATAGTGGAAAACTATTAGGATTCATAGTTTCGCATCGTGGGATTGAGGTGGACACTAAGAAAATAGATGCTATTGTCAACATGCCACCTCCTAGAAATGTGTCTCAACTCAAAAGCTTACAAGGAAAGATTCAAGCTATTCGTAGGTTCGTATCTCAACTTGCGGATCGTACTTTTCCTTTTACTCAACTTCTCAAAAAGAATATCACCTTTCAATGGAACGAAGATTGTCAGCAAGCATTTGAAGATTTAAAGGTATATTTGGCTAATCCTCCTATCCTTCAACCCGCCGAACCTTCTAAGCCCTTTCTTCTTTATATAGTTGCTTCCTCTCATGCTCTCGCAGCATTACTGGCACAACATGATAAAGAGGGTAAGGAGTGTCTGGTTTATTATATAAGTCGTACCTTACTCAATTATGAGACCCGATATTCTGCGATAGAAAGACAATGCTTGGCCTTGGTGTTTGCGACTCAGAAATTGAGACATTATCTTTTAAATTCAGAAGTCCACATCATGGTAAAGTTTGATCCTTTGAAGCATCTTTTCTCTAAAACTGATTTATCAGGGCGCCTAGCTAAGTGGGTTATGATGTTAACTGAATTTGACCTTAAATTTGTTTCACAAAGAGCAATTAAAGGGCAAGTGTTGACCGATCACTTAGTTGAGGCCCCTTCACCTTTCTCCTTCCCTAACCCTGAGTCTTTTCTTGACGTCTTCATTCTTTGTACAGAGAAAGATGAAACTTGGGAGTTATACTTTGATGGCTCTAAGTGTCGTACGGGATCGAGGGCAGGTGTTGTTCTGATTTCTCCTACAAAGAAGTCCATTCTCTTATCTTATCGTCTCAATTTCCTATGTACCAATAACATTGTTGAGTATGAGGCTCTTATAGCAGGAATAAAGGCAGCCTTGGCTTTGAATATAAAACACATACATATTTTTGGAGATTCTCAACTGATTATAAGACAAGTAACAGGACTGTATCAAGCAAAACAAGACAAATTATCACAATATAAAGACCTTGCTATCTCTTTGTTACAAAAATTCGATTCTTATACCATGGCACCTGTTCCTCGAAAAGATAATTGACATGCGGACGCAATGGCATGTGTGGCTTCTCTGGTATCTTTAGAGGACCCTGCGGTTGATCTTAAATTTGTTATTCACAACCTTATTTCTCCAGCTATTGTGGATGATTCTAGCTTGGTGACATGTTGTGACTTTATAGACTCAGATGAATGGTATTCGCATATCGTAAGATACTTGACCGATGGTACCTTTCCTGATTCCGCTAATAGGAACACTAGGGCTAGAATTCGCAAGCTGTCCGCTAGATACATCATTCTTTCTAATGTTCTTTACCGAAGGGGTTATAACGGTCTTCTCCTTCGCTGTCTTAACAGATCAGAAATCCCTATTTCTCTTGAAGAGGCGCATTCAGGTGCATGTGGGGGGCATTTTGGAGGCAAATCCTTGGTTCAAAGGTTGCTTCATATGGGATATTATTGGCAAACTATGCAGTAGGATTCTTTTTCATTTGTTAAGAAATGTCATCAATGTCAACAACACAATAATCTGATTCATGCTCCTGCCCAAGAACTTCGTTCTCATGTAGCTTCTTGGCCTTTCTCTGCATGGGGGCTGGATCTTATCGGTAAAATCTCTCCTCCTTCATCTCAAGGACATGCTTTCATTATAACCGCAACAGATTACTTTACAAAGTGGGTAGAAGCTGTTCCCCTTCGCTCTACTACTGCTGAAGTGATTTGTCGATTTCTTCTAGAAAACATTATTTCTCGATTCGGGATACCTTCCACTATAATCTCCGATAATGGGACATCATTTAAGAACAAGGGCGTGAAGAAATTCCTCGAGAAGTATCATATCAAACATCGATTTTCTACACCATACTATCCTCAATCAAATGGTCAAAGTCGAATCATCTAATAAGATAATTGAACAAATTCTTCGCAAAACCGTGAATAAGCATGGTAAGGATTGGAGTACTCAGCTAATCTATGCTCTTTGGGCCTACCGAACGAGTGTACGAATTGCTACAGGAACCACCCCTTATAATCTTGTTTATGGTGCTAATGCTATTATGCCTTTAGAATTAGAGATTCCATCACTTAGAGTTTCTCTCAAAGGTATAGTAGATGATGACTCTTATAGAGAACAAAGACTTCAACAGCTTGAGATGCTTGATGAACGGTGTATAAATGCTCTTGAGCATATTCAAGCGTATCACAAAACTCTACAACGAAGCTATAACAATAAGGTTATTCAACGTTCCTTCTCAGTGGGTGACTTAGTTCTCTATGAGAATCAATGCAATGTGAATGCCTTACCTGAAGAAAAGGGAAAATTTAGTCTTAATTGGCTTGGACCGTATATTGTTATTGAAGATTATGGATCAGGTGCTTATAAAATAGCGGGTGTAGACGGTACGCCTCTTAAAGAACCTATAAATGCTATGCACTTGCATAGATACTATGCTTAATTCCTCATTTCCTATCTTTTATTTCATGTATCTTCTTTGCACTTCTTCAGAATTGGATAATATGTTAGCATATCTTTGTTAGAGAAAATAGGATTAAATGATGTTTTATTTAATCTATATTGCTTCGTTCTTGACAAGTGTGTTTCTTTATTCTATGATTTGTCTTAAATTCATCTATGTAAATTGCAAAAGATTTACATTTTCATTATGCTGGCATATTATACAATGTCTTTATGTGTTAAGTAGAGTTGTATCATGTTACTTATATGATTCTTAGGGTTAACACATATTTCTTCTCTATCATCAATGTAGTACTTGATTAAATATTTTATTTTTTTAAGTCACACATGTATCAATTTAATCATGGAGCATTGAGAAATCAATCACATGGGAATTAAATTCAGAACATACATGTACATCTACCAAATGTATTAACTTTAATCAAAATACACATTGTTTTAGACATTAAGGATAACACGTTTGAGACAAAGAAGCATGTATATATATATATATATATATATATATATATATATATATATATATATATATATATATATATATATATATATATATATATATGGATCAATATACAAAGGTAGGTCACTATACATCCAAAATGTGACCTACCCTACATCATAAGATCATCTCCTATCCCTAGGGCTAGTGGCTGGAGAGTGACGACTAGACGCTCCCTCCTGATCTGGCCGTGAAGGTGGACCCATAGGTGTATAGCGTGATATAGATCGTGAGTGACTCCGAGAGGAACTCCTACGATCCCTATCCATAAGAATCGCGCGATACAAGGTAGCCTCGGCCTGAGCTGCTGCTAGATCACGTTGTGCCCGCTGAAGGTCCTCTGATAGAGCTCGCTCTCTCTCCCTCCATATTTCCACCTGTACTCGAAATGGGGAAAACAAGTCATCATGCCGACCCGCGTTCCCTTGAGGTCTATAAGCAACCTGTGAGGAACTAGGGATCTGTGCTGTCATGGAAATATCTGTCATTGCTTGCTGGATCAGGGAACGCCACTCCTGCACATTAGCTATAGCAGTAGAACAGATTTTGTGTTAGTATCAGTCTATGTCATCAAAACATTAATCAATCAATATAAACCTACTATACCTGGATCTCCCTCACGCCAGTAGGGATCGTGGTACGGTAGCATCTGTGACTGGGAACTACTAGGCTCCCCATGCTCGAATGATCTGTGCGTGATGGGTACAGGTCTCCGTACCGCCTCGTGTTCCCCCTTTTGGGGAATAATGGGAGGATCTAAGGCTATGGTATCATCTCCTGAATGGTGAGGAGTTGCATCTAACTCCTCCTCATCATCTCTAATCTCATCCTCCTTGTCATCCTTGTCCTCATCCGCATCCTCATTCTCCTCATCATCATCTCTATCTGTGTCATCCTCTTCTACTTCCTCCTCCTCCTCGGCACTAGGTTGATCTCCTATGGGTGGATCAAGACCTCCTGCCTCCTCATGACCCTCTCCCTCCTTTGGCTCCTCCGACCTGGATCCCTGATCCTCATCTCGGTCTCCATGTCTCCATGGACCTAGATGGCCTGTCGGGTGACCTGGTGGAAAGATAGGCCCCGGGTATGTCCTCACAAACCATGAGAGATACCTGCGCTGTGCTCCGGGATCTGCGGCATAATCAGTGACCACATCCTGATCGGATCCCTCTATATCTGTGATCTCGATATCATCTATCGTAGGTCTCGCTACTGCTCTGGGTCTGGGAAGGACTCGTGAGTGTCGAGTGTAGATGGGTACATCGGCTGGAACACACTGCTCTAGCCTAAACTGCCTTCGTACTCGGTCAAAGTAGAATGGGACTATGATATGTGGATATTGTCCTCTCAGTAGGCGGTTCCTCTGTAAGCATGCTAGTTGTCTCTCCATCCCATCCCATCTGTGCATCCACAGATATGGTCTCCATACAGTCACCTCAGCTGTCAATCTATCAAATGTCACTCTCCAATACAGTAGATCCCCGAATCTCCACTCGCTAGTAAGTGGATAAGCAAATACCCTAGGTCGCTCGCTAGCCGCACTCATCGGATAGCCGACAGGCCTGGTGCATGTAAAGTGCTCAAATATCCACACCTACAGAAGTGTGCATGTCATCAAGCTGCAACCCTGTCCAAAAACATACTCCTCGAGGTCGTGATAGAGATGTGCAAGCATACTCCAACCCCAGGCATATACTCTCCTATGTCTCTCCATAGCCCTGATGCACCATGTGAGACCCCCATGCATGTGCGTACCTCACCCGTTAGGGCAGATAGCTAGTGCAATGATGGCAATCATAAGACGTCTCATGAGGGGCACCTCTCCTGTAGGACGTAAGAGCCAACTGACCATGATGCGACCTCTCGTCTCACTCGGCATGACTCTCCCTATGCAGTATACCTGCTCCCTCTGATGATCCTCTGCTGACCGATCGGTCGCATATGTCACGGTAGCTCCTCTGATCGGTAGGCGAAGTATGCGGTACACATCCTCAAGTGTCACTATCATCTCCCCTACTGGAAGCTGGAATGTACATGTGTCAGGATCCCATCGCTCCATGAGTGCCATCAGCATCGTAGGATGAAATTGAATGGCCGGCATAAGAATCATATACCACAAACCTACTATAGATAATGTGTCTCTCTCTGCCTGAGTCAGCCGGAGAATCTGATCTCGCAAGCTGCAAAGAATCTGCCCCGTCGTGTGCTCTCTCATGTATGGGAGACCCTGCAATACAAAAACATCAGTGTAATCAGTAATCAATCATCAAAATCATCTATGCCAAATACGCAAACTGACGAACATCGAAAGCTAACCCTTGCCAAGTCTTGATTGGGACCATGGCGCCCTGAGAGGACCATGGCGCCCCATAGGGACCATGGCGCCCTTCAGCGACCACGGCGCCCTGAAAGGACCATGGCACCCTGGGTGGGACCCAGGGTCAGATTCCAGGGCCCGCATTCGATCACAGAAACTCAAAGTCAACAGAAATGCAGAAAGTCAAAGTTCAGTCAACTCACCTCATCTAGTGGCTCGTCATCGATCACGACCTGTCGCATGATCTCAATCCTCGTGGGACGCTCCGGTTGTCGTGAAGGCATGATGATGGCTATGTGGGCTCCGCTGCAATGAACAATACTCAGAAATCAACAAAGTGACAAATGCAATAGTCACTTTCAAGGTATATACTTTCATTCCTTTACCTTTACTTTCAAAACCCTAATTTTTCTATATCACTCATTTCATCATAACTTGAGTTTGGGAGATGCGATTTTCGAACCGTTTGTTGCGTAGGAATCATGTTTTCGTTCCCTTACTCCCTTGATGTTCCAAAATGTGCTCTGATGAAGCCTTTTTAGTGAACATCTCTCATCAATAATCGCTCACACAATTTGTCGTAAGTAAACATGTTACCCTGTTTCACCTCCCTAATAAGCAAGCCGAAACAGGGGGGGCATATAGCTACTCGCAAATTTCATCACTTTCCTTAGTAAGCATTAGCTGATTTTGTGATCTAACGTGTGTTTTGTAGGGTGCGGTTCCTAACTGTGTACTGTAGATACCGCTGGGGGCTTCGTTCGACGGACTTATGGATATATTTTTTTTCAAATAATGTTTACTTTTCTGTACTTTAGCTTGCATATGCACGTAGTACTCATATGACCGCTAAAGTGGGGGCTAAATGTAGCGTCGTAAATTGTACGCACTTGCTAAAGCAGTACAATTTCACACCTAGTTTAGCACCCGCCTTGGTGCAATTTGCATTTTACATTGCATTTCTCCTTTAGCACTTAATTAATCAAATTAATTAGATCTAAAGTCCTATTTCATCATCTTCCACATCATAAAGTTGGGCCCTTTCATTAAAGTGTGCCCCTTTCATTTTATTCCTCCAATACATCATTTAATCAAAAACCCTAATTAAGTCCTATTTTGAACTTGGGAGCTTGATTTCGGGGGTCAAAACATCTCGAAATCACTTGTAACTTCGGGATTCTCTCTAAAATCATCATATCCGATGGCCCTAAAAATTTGGTGAAAAGTCGCCGGGACCATGGCGCCCGGAGTGCACACGGTCTCGGACATTTTTCCCGAAATTTTAGGAGCGCGATCCAATCATAAAATAAAGCTTAACCCCAAGAAATTGGCAGGAGATTCAATCTCTAGGTCGACCAAAAGTTGAAATTAAGACCTAGGGTTTCATATATAAGAGCTCTCTTTCTTCATTGGAAAGGATCCGGAATTTTGGTTTCAAGGACCTTCTATGCAGCGAAAGAGCAGATCTTTAAAGACTTCAACAACATTCAACATCCATCTATCAAGCATCTATCAATTTCATTCATCCATTTAGGGCTTTGAAGGCATTGAAGAGCAATAAGGGATCACCGACTGAAAATTGGCTTGTACCCCTCCCTTGAGGTTGGGTATGATTTCATGTTGTTTTCATGTCTTTGCATAAGTCTCATTATATCACTTGTATTCATGCTTTAGATCTCTTTACATCTTGATTTGGAGCATTTACATTATCATTTACAAGCAATTAGGGTTTACTTTCTAGGTTGCTCTAGTTTGCTTACTTGCATTTTAAGATCTTGCACACACACAAGGTCTGCACACACACTACTTTTACAATACAACTTGGCTATTCGTGGAGGTGGAAATCACCAAAGCGGAGGTTTGACTAAGGCAAAACCCTATATAGCCGCCCAAAACACCTTTTTAGATATAAGTGCAGATTTTGGGATTCAGACGATGCCGCAAGTTGCAGATCCGAAAGAAGCAGACGGAGACCGAACCATACACCAAGTTTCAGAGCAAAAGACCAGGACAGGGGCGTGGGGCGCCCTGGTCCTGCCAGGACAGGGGCGTGGGGCGCCCTGGTCCTACCAGGACAGGGGCGCTAGGCGCCTTGGTCCCTGGGACAGGGGCGCTGGGCGCCCTGGTCCTTCTGTCAGACAGCATTTCCGACAGTTTTCCAGGTTGCAAAATAGCAGTTTCAGGTGCAATTTCAGGGGCAGAATCAGGATAGTGGCGCCCGCGCCCCCGTCCCAAACATTTTCACTCAAATTTTAGATCTGGGTACGCATCTGCATTCTTGTCTTGTCCTTGTGTTTGCAGCTTTCCATTGTTTAACTTCAATTCTGCAATTTTGTTATTAGTTCATACTTGCACTTTGAGGTTAGGAATTGAACTTGCATCATTTTATCTTTCAATTACAACAAAGGAATAGAAACCCTAACAGGTAGCCCGTGGCTCTCTCTTTCACAAAAAGAAGTAGCCAATTGTGTGATACCTCTAGGCTCTTTCGTATTCCGCAATGTGTGTCAAAAGGTAGGATTAGGACATGTTAACCTAGTCTCGCTTTTTCCCCTACACAGTACCCCATCTTTTGTTTGGCTGTGTCGAGTCTCATTTGTGTTTTGTTTCTTTGAGTGCACTTTCAAGTTTATCTTTCGGTTCGGGTTGCAGGTCCTTCCAAAACCTGTCTTGTATAGGGTTTCAGGTCCCTTCAAAACTTGTTTTCCTTAATCAAAAACAATTGTTCAATAACCTACTATAATTGGAAATGATGCATGGCTCATGTCATTAATCATCAACTCTTGAAGGACATTACTCAACTAAAAGATTCACAGTAGGAATTTGAAGTCGCTAGTTTGCAATCATATATCTTGAATCTCTACAAAAAAGAACCAATATACATCCTCTAACTTAACCATCCTTATGGCCACTAAGCCCCTAAATTCTTCATATCAAGATATAATGAAAATCAAATTGCAAAACCTTAATCATTTCATTATTGTTATTGATCGATATGTCATAAACATAAATAATGATAACAATAATTCGATTACCAATCTTTTCATAAAAAACATAATGGTCTAATTTAACTCAAACAAATCCTTAATTTAAATAATATGAATTAAATTTCTAATATAATAACCTAGCATATTATTTTAGGCCATAAAGAGACTTCTTTAACTTACAAATCATGTCTTCCTTACACTTTACCACGAAGTATTTTGACTTAACATATAGTTCTAACCCTCATAATCCTCATGCAAGAAAGTAAGATCCATTTGCTTAACCTCAAGGTCAAAAATAATAATTATAGGTAAAACAAATCCAATAATTTATAGAAGCTTTGCAAAAGAGAAAATATCTCACCAACATTAATTCCCTCTACCTAAGAGTAACCTTTAGCAACCAAGCTTTCTTTGTACTTATAAATCTTGGACAATGTTTGGTTTCGTGTAGACCATATCATTTATCAAATTACCTACTACAATTATATACAAGACATATAGTGCTCAACTAAAATATTTATTCTCATAGGAGTAGGAAGTCATCAATTCGCATTCATCCATATTGAATCTTTATAAAAACGAATCAACATGCATCATTTAACTTAACCAAAATTTTATGTTATCTACATCCCTCTTGATCTTCGTCCTTAAGAAAAAGTTAATGGCCCATAAATTCTTTATATTAGACTAATGAAAATCAAATTGTAAAACCTTAATCATTTCCTTCTTACTATTGGTCAACGTGTCATCAATATAAAGAATGATAATAATAAATTGATCACCAATGTTCCTATAATCAACATAATGATCTAGTTTAACTCTAACAAATCCCAAATCTAAAACATATGAATTAATTGTGTAAAAACCTAATATATTATTTTATACCATAAAATGATTTTTTAACCTACAAATCATTTCCTACTTACCCTTTACCATGAAATACTTTGGATTGACATATAGATTTCATCCTAATCCTCATGCAAGAAAGCCCTCTTAGATTCACTTTCTCAATCTTATGTTCAAAACTAATATCAATGGATGAAATAAATTCAATAAATGTGGGATTTTCAACAAGAGAAAATATCTTGTTAAAAGGTTTGAGCCCTATATCCCAATTTACTTAATTAGAACAAGAGAAACTATCTCACCAACATTAATTCCCTCTACCTTTGATTAGTTGTTAGCAACCACCCTTGCTTTATACTTCTCAATCTTGCCCTAAAAATTAAACTTCAAGTTAAAATTCATGTGCATCCAGTTAGTTTTTTTATCTTTTAGGCATCTATATCAACTCCCATATATTGTTTTTGTTTAATGCAGTTGTTTCCTATTTCATGGACTTCTTGGTTTAACATTCGTTAGACTTCATTACCTCCTTCAAAATTCTAGAACATTTTCATTAGTATGCAAAGACAAAATACACACATACATACATACACACACATACATGCATACACACACACATATATTATTAAGAGTGGGGTATGAGGTTGTTCTCCTTCCTTTGAATCAACCTCCTCATTATGTCCATCTTGAACCTCTAGTTTAGTTGCAACTACAATATCCTTAGCCTTTTGCTTGTTCTATACCAATCTCTTTACATCACCACTTGGTTGCTCAACTATAGAAGGATACCTAATCTCTCTAAAGATCACATTCCAAATATAAACAATCTTCCATGTCATAAGATTCCAAAATTTGTATCCCTTCAACCCATTACTCTAACCAACTAAGATACATTTCTCCACTTTAAAGTCCAACTTAGACATCTTCTCCTTTGGCACGTGCACATATGTTTTTTAATTAACCACTTTGATATTTTGAAGTAATGCATTTGTTTTTAGATTGTAGGAATTGGTTAGCCCCCTATAAACTACAATGCTCTGAGTAAAAATTTTAACGTGACCAATGACGCTGACATGACACACCCTCTACTACCACGTAGGCTAGGGGGGACTAGACTTATTGACCTCATGCCTACCACAAAAATCTCTCGCCAATTGATCCAAGCCCCCAACCCTAAAGTAATCATTTTTTTTATTTTATTTTTTTATATACCTCATTTAAGTATTTTTCAAGTATAGATACATCAACAACATAACATGGAGATTGCATGGATGAAATCAATTGGCTATTGAAATTGATGATTAAACTCCCAGAGCACCCCAAGGATCACTAAAGCAACCAGTTTGCTATAAAGCGGCTTGAGTTTTCATTGGATGCAAGATGATTATAACATACAATGAAACCCTTATTATAAAGATGAAGATATAATTAGATCCTAACATGCGTACTAATCCCATTACTAGTGAGAAAAAGAACATGACTTGAGTTTTATTACACATGGTAATATGAATAGATCCTAATTAATTATAATTAGATGACTACATTTCTCACTCTAAGACCTCACTAAACAATATATAAGGCAAAGAAAACAGCAATCCTCATGTGAGCTTCCACAAGAGAGGTTTCAAACAACAAACTAGTGTTTTGCTTTGCAAGGGCCTAAAAAGCTACCTAAACCTTTACACTTTAAACTATACATCAATAGAAAACAAAATTTGAAGTTCATTTGTTTACTAAACTAGTTCTTTTTCTTCCATCTTTTACACTGCACTCACGAGCAAGCATGTGATGAGAAATCAAACAGACGATCTGCAAAAGCACTTACAGTATCTTCCAAGAAACAGAAAACATGTGAGATCACTGAAGACCAATGCCATTAGATATGCAATACCGAAGCATGTTAGAGTACATTGATACATTGTCATTAGGTGTACGATAGCATAGAAAATAGACTACAGAATCATATTACATCATGTATAGAATACAAATTACTAGTTGCAAGAAACGTGCACCCTTATTATTCTCCTGAATGCTATATATCTCAAGAATTGTTTTTTTTTCTCCTTAGAAATAAATGGGGCTAGATTTGCATCTACTTATTATGCATTTTACACCCAACATTTGCGAGTGTCCCAGGGCAGTCCAACCCCTTGAGAGATGCAAACCACAGAATATAATCAGAAAGGAAATTCAAATCTTTGGCATACAAAACCAACGAGAACAAATTGAGCTGGAAGCTCTAATACACCAAACAAATTTCACACTGAAAAGTGAATCAACACGTGGAGTTCAATTCCTTTATGAGACTGTCAAAGGCCAGAACAAGCCAATCAGCAGCTTGGGCAACATTGTCCCGCAGTTGTACTCCTCCGTAGCAAATGAATAAGTCTGCTCCACCTGGTCGTCTTGCCTTAAGAACACCAAAGTTTACATCAAGTGTAAGAAAATTAGAAAATAACAAATAAGCATCCCCTACAAGTAACCAAAAACTCTCACAAATATCTGCCGCTTAGTTTGAAAAAACAATAATAATCAATTTCAAGTAAGAAAATAAATAGGAAATAACAAAAGAGTGTTGAAAGAGAAATAAAATAATTACTAATCATGTATTTGTTAAACTGCGAGTTGAAATCAACAAGAACCTGCACAGCTTTCTTATCAAAGGGATAAAAGCTTGACGATAGTTCAAACCAAGAGAATCTTTATATTAGAACTAGGGAAACTTTATTTGATTATTTCGGAACAGAAAATCAAGACGGTTGTTTATGTGGGGCACCTAATGTTGCATCCAATTGTTATATACTTCAAACTTCAAAGCATGTGAGCTTTGTAAATGACTCCTAAAAGCTGCCTTTTTATGCTTTGAACCGTAGATTGCTTGGACTCTTCCTACAAACTGATTTACTCGCACTCAAACTTGGAACTTGAAACAAGGGATTTTCAGACACAGGATGACAGTGTATGTGGGAAAGGAACATAGAAAAACTCTAAAAACTGGCACTTCTTCTTTTTATTTTTAAGTTTCTTCGCCCATGCTATTTCCTCACACGACATTTGCAAAATTTTCTTGAGTGAGTTCAGATAAGCTTGGAGCAGATTTGAGGAGCAAATTTGTGCAGTTTCAAGATTCTAGGTTAAAATTATTTTCTTTTATTTTTTCCTTCTTTTTTTCCAAACATTGCAAGAATGTAATTTCTTTCCAAAATGTTTAAGTATTAATTATATTTGGAAGTATTGAATTCAATCTGCATAACATTGATTTAAGCTTCTTTTTTTTAAAGATACCTCAAGAATTTTTAGCCTATCCCAAGCCAAGTGAGACCACACACAGGGGACCTCATCCCCAACATGAATGCACGGCTTCAATGCAAATAGTCCAAACCAGCGAGCCCAACAGGGTCAGGGAACCCATGAGCATACCAAACGAACAAGGGTTTGGAGCACAAAGACAATGGCATGAACACCCACTGCTTCAACACAACGGTTCAAATCTGTGAGCACATTGGATCAGTGAGGCACAATACCCACAACCACAATGGCCCAGTGGAGGTTTGAACCTTAGTAGCTACAACAACAATGTCATGATTTAATCGTCACTCTATGCCATGAACAGCAACATTGACTTAAGCTATTGTTAATGAACAAAATTACTAACTTTTTCCTTAGGTAGTGTTTAAGGTTTGAGATATGAAAAACTATTGTTTTGCTAAATTATTTAGTTCTATTTGTTTCAATTATTGTATTACATTCAAAATGCATTTTATGTTAATTTAATTTTATGTTTCAGGTTCAAGTAACTATTTTTATATTCTTTAATTTTAAACAATTTTTTCTAGTTAAAAATGTTGTGTTAAAAATTATTTTTTCTAATTTTATGAATGTCAGGTTAGTATATAATGGCATCAGAATCAAAAGAGGAAGTCAACCAATGGACGCCACTTAAAACATAGCCTACCTAGACAAGTCAAGGACAATTATTGCAAATTTTGTGCAAAGAAAGTTCGTGGAAGCATCAATTACCTCATGTACCATCTCACATACATTCCTTAACATGACATCAAACCATGTCCCAATGCCACAAATGAAGCAAATGAGAGATGCATCCCTTGCATTGTTGGGTGAAAAAAACTTAACGAGTGTGAGGGCAAAAACAACCATAGCATCAACCATTAATCGCAACTTGTCAACAAAAACAAAGATGGAAATAGCATAGATTGTGGGCTCTAGTCATGGTCCACACATTTGCTGACACATCTACCTTGTCTAGCTTGAGCAAAGCCCAATCATAAGTTTTTTTTGTAGCTTGACATGTACATGGAGCAAAACCCTTACTTCAAGGTACATGGAACAAAGAGATGCACAAGAAAGCAAATAAGACTTGTGTTAATTTCTAGCATTACAACATTCCTTTCAATGTGATGAAGAGCCCATACTAGAAGCATTTGCTTGTAGTTTTGATAACTACAGCTAAAGAGTACAAAACACCCTTTCAATCTGACTTGAGTGGACGGTTAGTATAGGATGCTATTACAAATGCAAAAATCAACTTTAGAAGAACAAGAAAAGCAATGGCACAAGTTTGGATGCACCATACTTTCAGATGAGTGGAGAGATGGGGAGAGTTACACCCTCATCAACACTTTAGCAGCTTCAAATGGTTACATGGTGTTTTTGAAGTCCATAGATGCCTATAATAAAGTAAAAAATGTTAAAATTTGTGATTCCAATGCTGGAGGAGGTTGTGTTAGAACTTAGAAGTGAACATCAAAAATGTGGTGCAAGTTGCAAATAATAATGCAGCAATATACTTGGCAGCAAGCAAATTCCTTTAGAGAAGCACCCATCACTTTTTGGACCCCTTCATTGTCCATTGTCTTCACCTTCTTTTATCACAGTACATGAAGCTTTGATACAATACAAAATACATTTATAATAACCCTTGGATTTTTTATTTTTATCTTGATAAGAGATCACACCAACAGTAAAGAGCTTGTGTGAAAAAGTGTGAAAAGGTTTGCAACTAACTTCCTAACATTGCAAAGCATCTGTAGTTTGTTCACACTTTCGAAGCAAATGTTTGTGAATCAAATATGGTTAGATTCGTTGTATTCAAAGAAAGTTGATGAAAAATGGTGACAAAGATATTTTTTATGATGTCTTTGCAAACAAAGCTATAGAAACTGTCAAAGGCACTTCAATTTCAATTTCAATTTGTTTAAAACATTCATCATAATTGTTACTTTTATTCATTTGTAGGTGGCAAAGCCTTTGGACAGGGTTCTCTGCTTAATAGAGGTCACGCAAAACCTAAGGGAATACATTTATGAAGACCATGGATAGAGTCAAGGGAACATCTGAAACTACTATAAAGGAGACAGACACAAAGCTGATTTCATTTGAAGATCATTGAACAGAGGTGAAACAATCAATTCCATCAACCCATTCATGCAATTGAGCATTACCTCAACTCCATGTTTTTCTTCTCATATGAATTCAACAACATTAATACAGACTTTAGGTAAGGACTTTGCATTACAAGGATGACACCTGAGGTTGAGGTGAAAGACCTGATTAATTGGGAATCACAAAATTACAAGTAGCTAAGGGAAGGCTCTTTTCTTTGAAATTGGATGTCCACAAGAGATCAACCCAAGAATTGGATGACAAAAAATAAGAATGTTCACTTGTATCTTACAAACTTTGGAATATCTTATTTGTAGGTTCTTAGTGTGAAGATAGGGGTAGAAATACCCCAAATCTTCAAAAGCTAGCCCTCTGTAGTTTATTTCAAACTTGTAGCGCTTCTAAATGTGAGCATAAGTAGAGTTTGTTTGATTCCATTCGCACAAAGAAACAATAAGTTGACTAATCAACACTTCCATGACCTAATTTTACTATAATACATCCTTCACCTTCACCCAAGAAAGGTGGGCACAGTTGGTCAAGGGGCCGATAGGATTGGATGAAATTGATCAATACAGACTCAATTGCACAAGATAAAGACACCTCCATGTTTACAAAAGACATGATTGTTGATTTTAAGAGGCGAGTTATGCAGAGTGTAAATATAGCAAAAGCAGGAGATATTAGATTGGATGACATCATTGCAGACGATATTGAACACAAGACATAAGGAGAGTCACCACTATCTGATTATAAGATGGAGCCGTAGCCTTCTAGTACAAGAGTGGAGCTGCAGCCAATTACAAGGAGTTGGCCCTCAACCCAATTTCTCACTAGAAAAGTGAAAAGGAAAATGTAAATTATTGTAATTTGCATAGATAGGTAAATTATGATGATGATTTTCAATGGCAATCATCACAAACTCATCATAAATATTTATTTTTTCAATTGACTTGTGTATTCATATTTCGATGTGATACTGTACTCTTTTTATATTCATGTCTAATGAAAACACTTCCCAAACGGTTTAAACACTCATTTGATACCTTTAATAGCTACATTTTGCATAAAATGTGTTTTTTTAAAGAAAATGTATTTTTTTTAGTTGCCAAGTCCCCAAATCTGAATTTAACTATGCTTCAGCTCAAGTTTCAGGACCCTACAACTCAAACTGTAAGTGGAATAATGAAACTCTTTCAATAACACTATGACACGAAGACTTATACAAAAAAATCACCTATTGAACCACATTTGGAGAAAAGATGTGAGATTTGTGATCCCAAACAAAGAAGGAAAAAGAACATTGGACACATTAGAAATCGAGGAGTTCTTCAACAACCTAATTTTTGGTGCTCTTACTGTTTCACCAAGATTTGTCGTCAAAATACAATCAGCAAGAGCAGCATATCTAATCCATTAAAAATCAATTAGGACAGACAATTCGCAGCTCATTGTATTTTGGAAATGTTCATCTGCTAGCCATCTTTATAGCATAGTGTTATGTAGACTATTTCAAGCCACTTTCATGTGATATGCCAGTATGAAAATACAAACTGATGATGTCTATTAATATTACTAGTCATTCATTTCTTTTATGAGTATCTCTACTGTAAGGCATTCATAACAAGTTAGAATGAATTTTCAAAGATGAACATCAGTCATACAAATCCATAATGAGCCATTGCAAGCATACCTCAAGGTCTGTGGCTCCATCTCCCACCATCACTAATGTTTTGTATCCATGTTCCTGTCAATTTCCTTTATAGATAAGCCAAACTGACATAACATTTGTAGTTCAAGAATTTTAAGGATAAACCAGCCTTCAAATTTCCTTAATAATCAGAGTGTTGAGAAGATTTCATTAGTACCTTCTTTATTTGTGCAACAGCAGTGGCCTTTCCTCCACTTCTTGAAGTCGGTTCTTCGGGATCAAATCCTACGAATTCTCCTGCACTACCGAATAACAATCTATTTGCATATATGCTTTTGGGTGGTATCTCTAAGAGTTCTGCCACAGGCTACACAAAATTTGAACTTTTATAAACAATGTGATTTTAGAAGCACAAAGAAAAGAAAGCCAGGCTCTTATGATTAAAATAGTTTGCACAATTAATACAGATCTGCGGAAAATGGAAGAGTTATCAACATAACTAGGAAGAAAGCATTTTCAACAAGCATTAAATCTACACAAGAGAGAACATGCAAAACAGTAACTTCATCTTAACAAGTTACTCCTGTCATGATGACAAGTTATTCCTGTCATGATGACAAGTTATGAAGTTATTGCCCATTATAAATGATCTTTTACTTGAATCCTCATAACCAATATATGTTAACTCACTACTTGTGTCAAGTGCATTTGAACTAAAAATTCTCTTCATATTAAAAATCTATACCACCTTGGGTTTGCACATCACTAGTCAACACATACGAATTGTCTAGCGACTGCCAGCCAATTTAAAAGAAAATTCATTACAGAAAATGACTATCATACAAACAGATTTACCTGATTTGCCAGATTGAAAATGCACAAACAAACTTTGATTTATCGGCATGTGCCAACCATTTGTTAAAAGCCACACAAGAGTTGACCAAACATTTTGGCAACATTGAGACAAAGGATAAGAATGATGGCCATGGAAGCACAGCACTTGATAGGAATTTTAAAATGCATCTTCCTTAAACATTTATGATCTTAACAGCAATACATAGGAGCATCTTCATTGTCCACACTCTGGAATAGCTCAACCATCCTCCAAAAATGAACATCATATCGTTAGATGCAGGAATTTCACAGGATTCCAATCCTAGACAGGTTCTAACTTCTAGGACACTGCATTAATAGGAACATGGAAGATACTCATAAATGATCACACGTTATTTACTGGATTCTTGTATGTCACGGCCATATTTTCTGTTTACACTTGTTTTGCAAATTATTTTGTAGTTAGCCCAAAGATGCCTGAAGTAAATGCCCTTCAGCACAATACATGATATATTTAACTGTTGCAACGACTGCTCTGATCATTCATAGATAGCAATGTAAGGTTTAACATTCTTTCCTCTTATATCTGCCTGTCAAGAAAGGAGATGGGCAATGCTGCGGTATAATAATGTGTAACAACACAACTGAGGAGACAGAAGAGCATTCAAAGAACCAGAGAGACTGTAGATAGCTAATACAAAATCCACTAGGTCCACTAAACCACAATTTGTTAAGCAAAGGACTTGATTATTAAAAATAGAAACCCATCCCAATAATAGAAATTTCAAAGTTACAATTCTCAAAACACTTAATGATCTCCTTGGAAATTGATGACAGCACAAACACAAATTATCTGATTTTAAAATTCTTCCTGATGGCTATAAGTACCAAGAAGTATCAAAGATTGTCAAAAGTGGGAGATTGCAAATTATAAGGAATCATAGAACAAACAAAAATGTGACAGCTGACATGCAATCTAAGACTCAGAAATCAGCCCATTAGGGAGTAGGAGGCTTACGAGTTTTCAAAGCACTTTGACAAAACAGAGAAAAAGATAAATCAAAAACAGGACATATATAATTTAAAAGACATTCCTAACATGAAACTCATTAACAGGCAAGAATCAACACAGACTTATTTATCCAGACTCAACATAGGACCCTTTATTGTGCATCTAATAATACATCAAAAACTTTCTGTATGTTTATTTATTATTCTGGGGTCATGCTCCTTCATACCTAGTTATTAATCATGGATAACGAAACTCTGGGCAAAGTTGCATGGACACAGATACGAATACAAATACAGATACGGTATCGGATACGGATATGGCCATTTTTTAAGAACCCCAATATGGATACGGCTGGATACGACATTCATATAAAACACATACATATATATTTAACACAATTTTCTAAGTGATTGGAGGAGATTTTCATTACTTCAAAAGCAATATAGACACATAATTGCTCCATAAATAATTATAAGTTGATTTAACAGTTTACAATATGCAAAAATATAAGAGTTGCATTGAAAGATAACCCAAAAAATAGGTCACTGAACCAGAAAAACATTTCATTTGTCTTTCTCATTTGGTGTATGTTTTGTTTATACCAATTTTTATTTTTTATTTTTAAATGCATGAATGAAGTTCTTTTAAATTAAATTTAGGAAGATTTATGTCAAATTTTTAAAAAATCAAATCACATAGTATTTGGCATGGTTGGAAAATCAATGTTTTTTGGGCATGCGTGGGTACAATATCAGATACGTATCCAGGCCATATCGGATAAGTATCCGTTTTGGATATGGGGATACACATGCCCAAGGAGGGACAAAGGAGTTTCCGGCTACTCTGACTCTGGGACATGGAACACAGTGCAGTTAACATATATTCTTTGTAAGTGATAATATTTAGTCTACCTAATGTGTGAATAGGAAATATTGTCAGATATGATTGCTGTATATTTGCCTTAACTCAATTCTTAAGAGGTTTGATTCTAACCATTTTTTAATAGATAAACATTCTTATCCTCTGTAGATTGATTTTCTGTTGCAGAAAAACCTGACAGAAACACTATTGAACATATGGACAAGCAATTTGAAACTATTGTTGAATGAAACACAAGAAGCATGAACTTATAGGTAACACATACAAGTCTTTAGTGAAATTGAATCTTAGACAATTTAAAAGAATGATTTTTTATAATCTTTACTGGGCCAGACCAATAAAAATAATGAACAAACTTCTTTAACCTAGAAAGAAAAAGACAATTTTATCATAGATCATCACTTGAGAATTGCAGTCCCCATATGCATTTGGAAACAAATAAATCAAATTTTCTCCTTTGCATAAACTGTCAGTGCAAACAATCAGCTCAACCCACTAAATCTTCAAAACCTCCTATAGCATCATACATGCATATATTATTATATAGGAACAATTATCCATTTTACGTTTTACTTTTCATCCCTCTGAACATTTTGAGCTTAAAAGTATCAACTACAATATATTTTGTTCACATTTATCTCTTTCACCCTTAAAATGCTTCAACAAATTTGCTCATTGCAAATCCAAGACTGCAATTTTACTGTTGTTTTCGTATGTGGCAATTTTTTTGCAAATTAAAGTTAGCACATGTGAAGTGTTTGGCATTCATTGTAATATATAACAATACATTGCTAGTTGTTAACACAGCTAAAAACAATAAAACCAACAATTCCTGTAGTAATGTTTCCAAAATAAAAAAACTGCCTAAGGATGAAAATAATCGCCTTACTTCTATCATCTGACGAAATCCTCCAGATACAAGATAAACATCAACACCCTTGGCCTTCAGGTTCTGCACCAAGTCTTGTATACCTGGATTGAGACTGCATGAAAAAATTGTCGGTAAATACTTACTCATAAAAAAAAGACTATTGCTATAACATGTGTTCAATTGTTTATATATCTAATGGCATAGAACATAACATTAAAATATTTATTTATACATATGTTGGTTTCTACATTTTTAGCTTATATTTTGTTATATTAAAGGTATCTTTGGTAATACATATATAAACATCCTCCCTAAAGTGTTGCTATTTTGAATGCATTTTCATAACCCTAATGTCACTGGACAATGTGGTACCGTTTCCAAACATATCAGATATGGCCCAAATATGGTCTCATTGCCATATCTGTATCTAGCATCTATTGCATGGGCGCACAAATTTGGGCAAGGGAAGGGCAGTATCCAAGAGCAGTTTCTTCTTATGTTTTGGAGACGAAACATGTCAAGGCGGCATGGCATGTTGCATACCTAAGCATATGATATTATGTAATTGGAATGATGAAGATGCGATCATGTGGCATAGATCCATATAAGTTATATTGGATCATATAGGTAACTTGTGGAACTAATTATATTGAGCAATAAACTATCTTATGTGGGATTAGTGATTGACTTCATTATTATTAGTGGAAGATTTATATAAAAGAGGTGAATGGCATTGTGAAGGTTGTGTAGTATGTGTATTCTATATCATTGTGATCTCAAGTTGGAGATATTTTGTGGTTCAGCTTCTTCCATTAAAGAATAGTGTATAGTTTTGCCATACCTTAGAGGTGATCATTCCTATTTCATTGTGATCTCAAGTTGGAGATATTTTGTTTAGCTTCTTCCGTTAAAGAATAGTGTATGGTTTTGCCGTACCTTAGAGGTGATCATTCCTTTCTAAGTAGAGTGGATATTAAGACATCTTTTGCAAACAAACATCTTATATTCAATGATCTCTACTGTATTTTTGCATATGAATGCTATTAATTGGTACATTTCTATCATCAGATGTGTGTATCCTATCAATTTATGTTCTTTATAAGGAGGTTCATTTTCAATTTATTATTTATGTTGTGCTAAGGAGGTTCATGTTCTTAAATGATAAATTGTTTACATATGAAAATGCCACATCATCAATTGGGAGTAGATATAGTGAAGTTGGTGGAGCCACAAATTACTATACCCAACTCCTAGGGAGAAAACAATATTGAATATCAACATGCACCAAACATGAGGTTCTAGCCCTTGTGGGAGAATTGTTGATAGCAAACAAATCTGTTCTATGATACCCCAATTGAAGAATAAAATGTTAAAATATATTCTTCGTCAAAACTCCCCTTGTAATAAGTATATTGCATACTAACTAATAATTGTATCTGAATTTTTCTTCCACAACCTGGAAATTATTATGAGAAGTAATGGCACAGAGAATGATTACCAAGAGATTTGATACTACCAAAGGAGCAAAAGTCTCGTTAAAGAGATACAAAAGACGTATCCAATAAGGATAAGATCAACAACTAAGAAAGCAGATGGCAATTAAAAGAATAAAGAATATTCCTAAAATCTATCCTAATGACTTAATTGGCCACTATAAACTAAATATTACAATATTACTTTAATACCCTCCCTTAATGATCAATCAATATAGTACACCCATTTATCCCAGAATTTACAGATTTGTTTCAACTCAAGGACTCGGTAAGAATGTCTGCAATCTGGTCCTCAATTGGACAATACTGCAAGACCACCAATCCATCTTCTACAAGTTGTCTAAAATAACAAAGAAACTCCACTTGTTTCTTATGCTCACGAAAGACTGGATTCTTGGAAAGCTTTAGCACCCCTTGATTGTCACAAAATAAGGATGAAGGCCCTACATGAGCACTACAAGTTGTTGTATGAAATAACAATGAAGCTCCATATGTTTCTTATGCTCATGGAAGACTGGATTCTTGGAGAAATTTAGCACCCCTTGATTGTCACAAAACAAAGATGAAGGCCTTGCTTGAGACATATGCATGTTTGAAAGCATCCTTTAAAGCCATACTACCTCACATGTTGCTTTGGTTGTTCCTAAATACTCTGCTTCTATTGAGGAAAGAGTGACTGCCTCCTACTTCTTACTGGTCCATGTGACTACACCCGTACCAAGACTAAAAACATATTCAAAAGTGGATTTTTTGTCGCCAACGGAACTTGCCCAATTTGAACATGTGTAAAAACCCAGACTTAGAATCTTTTCTTTACAATACATAATGCCAAAGTCATGTCCCTTTTACATGTCTCAACACCCTCTTTGCTACAACCCAATGTTCTACCTTAGGTGTTGTCATGAATCTAGAAATGTAACTTATAGCACAGCTCAAGTCAAGTCTAGTAGCTATAAGATAGATAAGGCAGCCCACTAGTTGCCTAAATGTTGACTCATTGAACACCTTTGAGTTGGTATTGGCTGAAAGCTTCGGCCATTTCTCCATAGGCATAGACGAGAATTTGCAATTTGTCATTCTGAACTTGATAAGCAAACTCCTCATATATTTAGGCTAAGAAATAAAAATACCACTTGTCTGCCAAACCTCTACAACTAGATAGGAATATATGAGGCCTAAATCTGTCATGTCAAAAGTTGTACTTAAATCACATTTGATTTGTTCAATCAAATGTGCCTCGCTACTTGCAACGATGATATCATCTAAATAAACGACCAATAGAGTGATATCATTGCCAACACTATTGACATACAAATTTGAATCTAAAGGACTTCTCTATAATCCCTATTGAACCAAATACATGTCAACTTAATGTACCATTATCTAGATGCCTACTTCAGGCCATAAACAGCCTTCGTCAATCTACATACCTGATGCTCCTTTCTTGCAACCTAAAAACCCTAAGGTTGGGTCATGTAGACTTCCTCCTCCAAGTCACCATTGAGGAAGGCACTCTTAATGTCCATTTAGACTTTCCAACCGAACTATGCTATCATGGCCAAAACTAGACGGATGGTGCTCATCTTTGTTGTAGAAGCAAAGGTCTCCTCATAATCAATGCCTTCTCTCTATGAGGACCCCTTAGCCACCAACCATGTTTTGTACTTGTCAACTTGTCAAGTGTACCATCAGCTTTGTAATTGACTTTGTAAACCCATTTGCAGACAATCGGTTTCTTCTCTGGTAAAATATTTGAAAGAACCCAAGTCCTATTTATCATAAGACTCTGATGTCCAATTTGCATGACCTTTCCCATTTAGGTTTACCTTGTGCTTCCTCAAACATCTAAGGTTTATAAACTTCCTAAATGTTAACCGCAAGAGAAAAGTTAACTATGTTATTCTCTTGCCTATGGATGATCTACCCGCAATCATTTCATCATCCGGAACATCACCAAAAAAAATTTCCCACCACTTAGGTCGCTTTGTGGAAACCTCTCCATCCAAATCAACATGGCCATCATGATTTGGGCTGCCTGATCCAGGTTCTCCTAAAGAAAGTCTTCTAATATTAGTACTAGTGTGTAATGTCCCCTAGTTAGCTAGTTGGATAGGGTGTCCAAGGAATCCTCCCTCCTAGGCCCAAGAGCAGATACCATATCCCCCTTGCCTCCATATGGCAGGTGTTAAGCATCCATCACGGAGTGGCATACCCAGCGAGGTGTCCTATCGCCGTTCCCCCTCATCACAACCACCCCCTCTCTTAAGCCCAAGAGCAGATGCTTCATCCCTCTTGGCTCCATGTGGCAGGGGTTAGGCATCCACTATGGAGTGGCGTACCTAAGAGAGGGTCCCTCATATGCAATGAACCAATTATGATATTCCCACTGAAATCATATTTGTTATTCAGCTCAACTAATTATGATAATCAATTGTATTTGACATAGTTATTATACTTCCATTATACCATATTGCTTAGTGTCTTATATCAGATTGTTAACAGTTCTTTCTGTTAGTATTACTTTAAATCAGAATTATTCATTAAGTGTCATTGCTGCATCTTATATTATTAGCATTTTACAGTATTATAGCAATTTATTACAAACTGCATTTGATTGCCTTATTCCTTCTGGATTCATTAACAGATGTATATCTATAATCTATATGTATTATGTTTAACAAACAGTACTGTTATGTATAATCATTTCAATACTGTTTGAATAATTATATATTATTTGCTTCTCAACTTAATATCATATAAATGCCACCCATTTGATTAAGATTACACACAGCAGTTATATATAATTACATACCAATAAGATTTTAATATATATAAATTGCTGACTGGTTATATTCTAATATTATATCAAAAGTCAGACTTATACATACCTGTCATTGTTGACTCTTTCCCTTATCCTTGTTGGCAGCCCTGGAGATTCCTTTCTTTTCTTTCCTTTCCAGCAGACCCCTGATTTTCCGTTCTTCCTCCTCCTCTGATTTGCACAGGGAGGAGGGGTATTTAACCTCCCCAACCATCATGGTGGAAAGTCACGATACTTCTCTTGGTGGCCAGTATGAAGGGACACCACCTTTACCTAGCGGGGCCCTCCACAATCTAACATGGGTAACACTTAGTCATCCCACCGATTCACCAAAGGTTATCGGGCCTTGGGAAATAGAATTAGTAAGTTGCTTTCTATTGCTTATAATGTATTTTTGAACATTGCTAATTAAAATAATCATTAATCAATATAAAGTGTAAATTAATAATATGATATCAATAATGCAATATAATAATTTCATTATGATTTTACATATGTTATGGTAAAAATATATCAATTATATTTTCTACAAATTTGGGGACATGACATAGTGCCTTCCCTAGGAGATTCCACTTGTTCAAAATCATTAGAGTCCCCCCTTTCAACTATAGCTAATGAAAGTTGAACACCTAAATCTTTAGCCTTCAGAGGTTAATATTCAATATTTTTGATGTCAGAAGAGAGATGAAAAGGCCCAACTTCTTCATCAATCACCACATCTCTGTTGAATGTCAAGCAATCAGTATCCACATCAATCAATTTGTAGACTTTATGATTGTCATGTTGATGTATGTGGTTGGCAGTGGGAGATATCCCAAAGCTATTAATACTCTATGTTTTATATTTGCTAGATGAGCCGACCTTGATGAAGCAATTCATATATTAAATATGAAATGAATTTAATTAATTATTGCTTGAGTCATGAGGGCTGACCCTTTGTGAAAGGGTATCGCCCATGTATATATGAGGAGCAATTTCATTCACTTCGATGATCCTAAGACAAGGACGTCTATTTAGAGGAAATGTGCTCGGGGGTGACGATAGCAGTTTATCGTCTATGGTTGGGAGGGCAACAATGATCTGAGTCGTTGTCTGTGGTTAAACAAGCACTCAATTTAACATGTTTGATTGCTTACATCTCTGATCTTCAAAACTTAACATGGTATCAGAGCAAGGTTGCGAAATTTGATTAGATTTGTTGAAGCAATCTAGACATCTCCTCATCTAAGTCGGAGCTTATGTGGCGTCAATTTCCTTCATCGAGTGGGAATCATGGATATTTGGGAGTCATGGATGATTCTCGAATTCTATCTTGGACCCTACATCAGACCTACATTCCATCATCCATGAGAAGGGTTTTGAAGGGCGGATTGGCATACATCCATGACCCTCCCACCTAGGCCCTTGGTGATCAACAAACAGTGTTGTGCATTCACCCTCGGCCCTCGCCCCTCGTCTTCATCTTTGTTGTCGCTCACCCTCTAGGTGAGGTCTACGTCTTAGCCGGCGGCTCTACGCAACAACGTGTCCACCTCCTCCATGCAGGCTGCACAGAGAGGCAAAGGGGGTCTATGGGGTCTCCTTCGCGTGGCCTTTGCAGAGCAACGACGAGTGGGGGTCTACAACACTCAAGCGACACCCCTTGGCACGCATAGCCACCCTGCGGTCATGGGTCATCCACGTCATGGCACCCCTCAGCAACGATAGAGAGCGCACAAAGGTAGCAACGCGATCTACACAGAGCAACAGGCTCTCCTCCTCGGAAATCCGATGGCAAATTCGAACTGTGTAAATCAAAGAAATTCCTCGAGCTCCCATATATCAAGACAACGGATCCTTTGTGTCAACAGCTTCCCATATGCTGGCCGCATGGAATAATGTTGGTGTGGAACAAGATATGGAGAGCTTCAAAGAGTTCTTTGAGAATCCTTTTTCAGGGCTGATGACCTTAAGGTTTATCCTCTTTAGTGAAAAAATGAGCAGACTCTTTGTGGATGTTCACATAATATTTCAGTCTACTGTGTTGACAACTCTGAGTGATCCGTATATGTTGTCGTTGAGCTGATGATAGATGATGAGGGATGGCGAGGGCCGAAGGCCATGCAGCCATCAGGTCTTCGCTAGATGCTTTGAGATTGCATTCAAGGAAGATTGCTTGCATTTCTTCGCAGAGGAAGAATCAGCATTCAAAGGGAGTCTGACACATCGTTAGAAGTAACCTTGGACGAAGAGGTCAGAAAGTTGATATCTCCTTCAGAGGGAGCATGACACTTCAGCTTCAAAGGGAGCTTGACATTTCAGCTTAAGAGGGAGCTTGACTTTTCATCTTCAGAGGAAGCCACATCTTTTGGTTTATGCATTCTTCTCTGTGAGAGAAGTTTGAGGTATCAGCCCTTGTTGTCCATTCTTCTCTGTGAGAGAAGTTTGAGGTATCAGCCCTTGTTGTGCATTCTTCTCTATGAGAGAAGTTTGAGGTATCAGCCCTTGTTGTGCATTCTTCTCTATGAGAGAAGTTTGAGGTATCAGCTCTTGTTGTGCATTTTTCTCTGTGAGAGAAGTGTGAGGTTCCAACCCTTGTTCCACCCTCTGCGAGTAGGTATGGTGGATCCACCCTCTGCGAGTAGGCATGGTGGATGTCATGTGAGAGACTCCATGACTTAGCACTTGTGTGAGTTATAGTGGATGTCATGTGTGTGACACCATGACAACATCACGTGAGAGAACCCATGATGATTTTCTTGTACTTGTGTATTCATCCTCTAGGATGAGCCATGGTGAATGTCATTATGACGTTACATTCGAACAATGATGAAGACTTGTGCATTTTACCATCATTGTGAGGTGACGATCTCACAATAATAATTGATATCACGGTGAGGTGATATCTTTCCTTTCCACATATGGGAGTAGCCATTGTGGTCAAACATCACGATGAGATAATAAGCTTCTTTAATACACGAGTGTAGTCATTGTGTTAGTCATTACGATGAGGTGATGTGACCTGTAGATATCAAGAAAGATATCTCCCTAGCTAAAGAGGGAGTGTTGATGTATGTGGTTAGCAGTGGGAGATATCCCAAAGCTATTAATACTCTATGTTTTATATTTGCTAGATTAGCCGACCTTGATGAAGCAATTCATATATTAAATATGAAATGAATTTAATTAATTATTGCTTGAGTCATGAGGGCCGACCCTTTGTGAAAGGTTATCACCCATGTATATATGAGGAGTGATTTCATTCACTTCGATGATCCTAAGACAAGGAGGTCTATTCAGAGGAAATGTGCTCGGGGGTGACGATAGTAGTTTATCATCTATGGTTGGGAGGGCAACAATGATCTGAGTCATTGCTTGTGGTTAAACGAGCACTCAATTTAACATGTCTGATTGCTTACATCTCTGATCTTCAAAACTTAACATGTCATTGTACCCTATGCATATTAATTTTTTACTTTCGGTGTCTAGTTTTGTTCTCTTTGCACTTGGAATCCACACATATTCAATAGAACCAAAAAACCTTCAATTGACTCACTTTTGATTTCCTTCCACATCAAGCTTCCTCTAGAGTCTTTTCCTTCACTACCTGTGTTGGAGGCCTATTGAAAAGATACACTGCAGTGTAAACTACCTCTACCAAAAACTTCTTGGGAACACTCTGGTTCTCCAACATACACCAAGTCGTCTTTGTAATAGAAAGGTTCCTTCTCTCAACTACTCCATTCTATTGTAGAGTATAGGGTATGGTGAATTGACATTTGATACTGTGTTTAGCACAAAAGTCTATGAATTCATTTGAACAGAATTCACCTCCATTATCAGACCTAAGACTGATTATTGACAACCACACTAGTTTTCTACTAATGATATGAACCATCATTTGATCTGACAAGTCACCAAAAACCTCAGCATCAACAAAAAACTTGTCGTGCCCAACAAAAATTAAAAAAAATGCCACAGTTTTCACCCACGATTTGTCAAAAAATAACCCATAAATTCCGTCACTGTCCAAAAGACCAGTCGCAACCCTAAAATGAAAAAATGGTGTGACTCAAACCAAAAACAACACTAAATTTCCTTGAAAAAAATTGTCAAGATTTACCAGAAACATGATCACAATTTTCTAAAAGAGATAACCCATTGATTTGCAAAAGAGAACCCATGATTTTATTTTTTGAAATCTGCCAAAAAAAATTCAAAAAAATACCTATGAGATATTACAAATAAAAACCTACAAATTTGTTGAAAACAAAAATTCACCAAAAACCTTTGTATGAAATCATACAAAATCCTTTGGTAAATTCTTTGCCACAAAAACGAACACACAATAGCATTTGCCAATCCCAAGGTTTCAAAATCCCAAGCTCTAATACCATATCATGAAAGTAATGCAAAGAGAATGATTATCAAGATATTATTCGATATTAACAAAGGAGCAAAAGTCTCCTTAAATATGAGATACAAAAGATCCATCCGATAAGGATAAGATTGACAAATAAGAAAGCAAATGAAAACTAAAAGAATATAGAATATTACTAAAATCTATCCTCAAGACTTATTGAACATTATAAACTAAATATTACAATAATACTTTAACAGAAATCAGCCTAGAGCAGTTACATGAAAGCAAAAGTGATCAAGAGACTCTCAATATAAGGGGCTTCTTAGATGTTAGTTGATGGTGAGTTTTACAAAGTTGGGTGAGAAAATCAAAGACTTTGGTGTCATCTGGATATGCATTTCATCAATGTGTGGTTACTTTGGAGGGCCACTAGGTATCTAAGTCCAAATGCTTTCGGTTGCCTTGCCTGATCCAAGTACCTTTGTGACAACAAGCTAGTCCCTCTTATCTCTCATTTTACTCTTAGCACAGCCACTATTTGGCCATGCAATTTATTTCTCTCAATTTGACACATTGAAGGCAAAAGAAAAAGTGGTTTTAGCAGTAAATCGTTTCCTTTATGAATGAATTAATTCTCACCACTACCTTGTATAGTGTATGATTTTAAGGGAAAAAACACAAAAGATAAGATATATAACTCCCGTTATGCTATTCATATCTCCCACAAGCCACAATTGATGATCAGATGAAAACAATAAAAAATTGTCCATCACATTCGGTATCAAAAGTAGACCCAAGCCAATCTATGTGCCTATCCTTGTTCTTGAAACACATGCCTAATTTATCTTTATTATCAATATTTGGCTTTTTGGAGAACTACACAAGTATGCAATCTATATCACCAGTACCACACATTTACACATCGCCTATTAAAATCTGACTATGTTCCTCATATAGCTTGGTATTTTCCATGTTGGAGCCTCCCTTGCTTACATTTTTCCAATTAGGTTGCCTGCTCCAATGCATTATTTAAAGGGATTTATTCTGTTAACAAGTTTGAGCCTAGAATCTGTACTTCAGTAGAATATGCTATAAGGTCAGATGTGTCTTTTAATTTGAAATACAAACCCATGTTGTATGCAGAAGCTCTACCTATAAAAGAAACATTACATGGCAACTAGCTTCCTGCAACTGCAGAGGTGCCTTCCCTATTAGAGCATTTTTATAAATTATTGTGTATCTACATGATCAATATGAAGCTGAGATGTAAACCAGCTTCCAACAGCAACCTTGAATAATTATTTCAACAATAGCATAAAATATCTGCAAGTAACTCACAAGGGAAACAATACTGATGAGTTACTTGCTACTGAGTTTTTGATGATAACTTGCAACAAAAGTTGCCACAAAAATCTACAAAAACTCACAAATAAACATGAAAACTAGCCAAGCAGAAAAAAGGGCCAGCCTACCCATTAGAAAACACTCAAATTCAGAAATGTTTTTTATGATTTCATTTGAGTGGTCAGCAAATAGTCAGCAGCAAAGAAAATGGAAAAAATATATTCTTTTTTAATCATTTTCTCATTTATGTAATTGTTCCTTTGATAACATTGCATTAATTTGAGGGCTTAACTTAGGCTTGGTGGCAGGGGCTCCACCCCTTGACCCCACACTATATCACAACAAGGAACATGCCAAGAATGCTGCCCCTGTAGCCCATGAGGAGTGCTGCCCCTCAGCCCCAATGGAGGCTGCCACCCCCAGACTTCCACTCTGGTTTTTAAAAGTGAAAATTAAAATTCTACTTGGGCCAATATTTACCACAGATGAAACTTCTAAAATTACAAATACAGATTTTAGTCTATTATAATCATATGACACTAAAATGTGCATTTATTTTTTTATCCATAAATGAATGAAAACGACATATGACTTCTGTAAACTCAGTTTTATGCATGCTTTTAAAGATTATTTTACAAATTTATGTGTTTTTGATGTTCAAAAATTTTGCCAGGTTTTAGTCAAGTTCTTTCTGAGTCCCAAGTCTGAGCCAAATTGTAGGCCTGCTGAGTTTTTTTCAGGTCCAATTTTTTATAACTACGATTTCAACTGTGTTGAGGAACAGCATTTAGCTCAAAGTACTTCAAGTACCTCAACTTTGAGATGTAATCATTTGTTCATTGTCCTAAATAGAAATATTGCATAGTATGGACAAAATTTTGACTTATGGCTATGAGTATGCTCCCCTCATTTCTCAGTAATATTACTTAGAACTTAAAAACTATGTAGTTTTCTAAGAAAAATGTCATTTGTTGAAATTTGGACAATGACTGGAACTGATTCAGATATATGTTCATATTCAATGGTTGTCCCTAAACATCAATGCAATTAATCATCAGAATAAACAAATATCAAGCACAAAATTTCATACCTGGGAGGATTCCTGTGTAAAAAATTAGCAACATCAGATTTTGAAGGCTTGAACAAGGAAAGCCTAGCTGCAAGGGCTTCCTCAAAAGGAACAGAACCACCCATTGCTCTGCATCAAAATTCATTACTCTTATGATTGCACAAAATTCACAAAACAAGATAAGGCTAGCAAACAAATAAAATTCACCTTGCAGTCCAAGCTGCAACAGCTTCCCCTGCACCACAAAATTCTGCCAATTCATCGATGCCCTCGTCTATGCAGACAGTGCTATCCACATCAAAGCAAACAGCATCAGCACTGCGCCAAATCTTCAATAATTCTGTGATAGAAAAATAAATGGATATAAATGAGATTCCAATATAGAAACAACTTTACTGTCAACTGAGCACTTGATGAAAAAATGGATCATAAAACCTTATGTTGAAATTTCATCTAATGAATCAAATCTTCATATAAAAAAGTATGCATTACCTCTAATCAAAACATTCATAATTTTTTCAAGGTTTTTGTCAAAAAGAATGATGAAGTATATTTAAAAATACTGTATGCTTCAAACTTACGTCCCAGTCCTTGAAACGTGTGGCAAATACAACCAGCAGGGATTCAATGTTCAATGCAACCTATTTAATTACAACAACTAGAGCCACATAAGCAATCCTACACAAATGTCAGCACAAGGACTAGTGTATGGCCATCACTGAAACTATCATTGTAATCCATATTAGAATATTTAATTATATTTTAATCACCTATATTCAGTTCCTTGTTTAATGGTCATTTAGCTTTTTAGTTAATTAGCTTTTAAGCTTTATTTAATCTTTATTTAGTGTTTAGCTTTTTAGTAGTTAACTTTAAACAGCTTATTCTTAATTTAGAACGTCGTCTTGTAATCTCTATATATATGTGTGTGTATCATTGAATATATTATCTGATTATTTTGTTCAATCAATTTTTCATGATATCAGAGTGGGTCGATGGGGTTTGTCAGGATTTGGCGAATTTTTTAATAAAAAATTGGTAGACCTTCTACCTGGAATATTTTTCCAGAATTTTTTTTTTCGATTTTTTTATGAAAAAAATCTTTGAAGTTTTTTTGGCTTCCTTGTTTGGAAAACTGAAGGGTTTTCTGTCTGCAAGTTTGAGAGCTTTTTGCGTTTCGTGCCTACATGGCTAGGGCACAATATTTTCTGGAGTTTTTTCGCGATTTCCCTGGGCACTACAAATTTTCTGCGTGTTTTGGGCGCTGTTCTCCTTTCCTAAAAGAGGGCGTTCGTTTTTCCGGCACGATTTTTCAGATTGTGTTTATGCAGGAAGGTTTTTGTGTTTCTCGCCACTCCTCCTGTGTTTTTCGCGACTGTAAAATTCGTGATTTTCCTGCCGTGGTCGCGTTTCATTTTCGCGTGATTTCTGTCCCTAATTTTACTGCGAATTTTCGCGATTCTGCATATTTTGTTTCCGACGGCAGCGGCGACTGCCTGCATGTTTTTTTTCGGTGGTTTTTGCGCCATTTTCGGCGATGTTTTTTGGCCAAGTCGGGAAAAAACGGCGACGTTGCACGATGTCTCAGGGGGCCGCGATTCAGACAGCGCGATTATCGCGATTTTTCGTGTCCTCGGTGTGTTTTTTTTGCGATCCTGTTGTTTTTCTGCGTTTCTGCTCGATGATGGCTTCTGCAGATTTCCGCCTCCATTTTTATTTTTTCTTTCGTGGGTTTTGCCACGATGGAAGTCTTTGCTCTCAGACCCACGGATTTTCATTTTATTTAACCCGCGACCAGCAAGGGTTTCTGCCTGTGGAATCTGTTTGTGCCATCAGCGCCTAGGGTTTTTAACAGCTATTTTTGGGTTTTCAAAAAAATTATTCCGTGGGTTTTATAATGTTTATCCATAAAAAATTATTTGTCTGGGTTTTCTGATTTTTCTCCACAAAAAATCATGGGAGGGTTTTGCTTGATTTTTTACTCAAAAATCAGGGAGTGTTGTTTTACCACGTGATGTCTGCTATTTCGCTGCATGAAGTTTGCTGTTTTACCACGTGATGTCTAGTATTTTACCACGTGATGTTGTCTGGTGTTTTCCCGCGTGATGTCTGATGTTTACCGCATGATGTTTGGTGTCTTATCACATGATGTTTTGGGTCTTGCCATGCGAAGTTTCAGGGTTTTGTTTGATTTTTTCCTCAAAAATCGTTTCAAGATTTTTTACCATTTTTTCCACAAAAATGATGATTTGTATCTTCAATTTTGGAGGGTTTGTTGATTTTTGCTCAAAATCGTGGTTTCAAGTTTCAGTTTGGTTATCCAACATCAGGTTGGATGAATTCTGGTATTCTTGGTCATTAACATGTTGCAGATCCAAGGAGGGTCTCCGCAGCAGAGTGTTCTTTTTGTTTATGATCAAAAGACCTGCAATGTCTTTTGTAGGGTAGTTAGTAGATAGAATGACCATTAAGGGAGGGTATTAAAATATTTAATTATATTTTAGTCACCTATATTTAGTTCCTTGTTTAGTGGTCATTTAGCTTTTTAGTTATTAGCTTTTAAGCTTTATTTAGCGTTTAGCTTTTTAGTAGTTCACTTTAAACGACTTGTTCTTAAATTAGAACGTTGTCTTGTAATCTCTATATATACGTGTGTATATCATTGAACAGATTATAAGATTATTTTGTTCAATCAATTTTTCAATCCATAGTAGATGCAGCCAGACACTAATCACTGGCATCCCATTGCAAGGTAGGTTCACTAAATTATGGCATACATATCCTACCCATGTATGGCTTAGCAGTCAGAAATCCATTTCTATTCATATGAGAAGTTGCATCACTTCCTACCTAGGATCGATCTCCTATTAAACCATTCGTGAAATTTTTTATCTTAGATTATTAGTAAATGATAAGATTCTCACACCAATCGTCTAACAAATTATTAGGTAGTTCTCAAATGGTAAAGATGCTAGAATGAAAGTCTCAATCTCAAGAGAGTATTATTGATAAAGGACTTGTGCATCACCTTGAGGCCATACATTCTAGAGCTTATGCCTAAAACCATATCACTCATAAAATCTCTTACAGTAGAGACAGTAGAAACATCATTAAGAATTGAGTTATAGATGCTTGAGAAAGAAGGAAGAAATTAATTCTATTGAAGTCCACAATTGACTAAATTAAGTCAATGGAACTTCAAAATGTAGTAATAAATTGATCAATTCAATCACTCTTCTCAAGGGTCACTAGCCATCCCAGAACCCCCATTGGAACAATGCCTTGAACCCCCTAGTTATGGCAGGATGTGCAGTCTATAAGGAAGTTAAAACATGCACAATATACAACACATATTCAACATGTTGGAAGTGCAAGATGTTGATGCAATACTGGGCATCAAATTTGTCTCCAGTTTGCTTTCTCCTCTTCATAAAGAGGTAGATTTCTTCACCATCGTTTCCATGAGCAGACATTTCAACTTGCTTTGAAGGCAGAAGCAAACCAGCAAATGGATCTATGAAGCCCAACCAGGTTTTTGCATCTCAAGATAAGAGTTTATCTACTACACCTCCTAGCTCTTCTTACCCTACTAGCCCATCATTGAAAAATTCTTTCCAAAGTGACAACAAAAAGTGTTATATTTCTTCATCCAATAATGATAGAAGATGTGGTTATCACTAATAACTTAAAATTCCACAACAAAAAAAAAATGTTGCAAGTCAAATAAACAACCACATAACAATTGTCTAAAAATACACAATGAAAGCACTGAGCAAGAACAACAAAGAATCTAGAAATCGCAATCTCTATTATATGCAAAATAATTACATGCACTAAGGACCACTCCAAAATGTATGGTATTCAACTAATTTGTGCTATCCAGCCAGCAAAATTCCGCCTACTTGCTGAGACTCTTTGCATTACAATTCATCCCCTATTGTAGGTGTTGTGACCATTTCACACATCACCCCATCGAAGATGAGGCCCCCTTCTTTTTTTGCTTTCCAGGAGCATAAGTCGATTGATTAAGTGGCTAGAAGTCCAAGTTAGGCTCCAAATTAGAGGTTTTACCTTAGGTCATCGTCAAGCATGTTAATTGCAAGAAAGGTCTTAGGGTTTAAGGTGGTATGAATTAGGGTTTTGATTGGCATAGGTCGAAATGAGGAAAGAGTCATCAAATTTGCTTTCAAGGATGGATAAATTGTGAAATCTCATGTTATAGGTCAAATTAGGGTTTTTGATGTGAAAATTGGACAAGGGCATCCATTTGCTCAAAAAGAGTGATCCTGATGAAGTTTTTGCTAAGGAAAGAGGGTTTTGTGCAAACAAACCTTAAAAGGCCGCCCTAGTTGATTGAATGCAATTGGTCCTCCAAGTGCCGCCACCTTAAGCCAAAATTGAACAATTTCATATGAGTGAGAGGGTTTCAAATCATCAAGTTTGTACAAATGAAGACAAAATCACCAATCGGCAATGGGAGAATTGACGCTAAGGAGAGATGAAAGCATGTTGGTCAATTTCTATCTTGTGCAAACAAAGCTCAAAAGTTCGATTAGCTTTGGTGAATGAAGACAAAGTAAAATTCAATCTTCCAAATGTTGATTTGATCGAGATATGAATGAACCTTGAAATGCCGCCAACATCAGATTTGAATTTGACAAAGAGAAGGGGTACGAATGAACACAAAATTCTGATCCATTTTGATAGAGCAAAGTAATTAAATTTTGATCGCTCAAATCAATTTAGTAGAAATGAACTCCAAATGGCAACTTAGCAAGGAAAATTTTATTCATGCAAAAATGAAAGTGGTGCAAACGAAATGTAAAATGAACTTGGTATGAACAAAGCCTCAAAAGCCGCCACTTCAAATTCGAATTTGGCAAAATGAAAGTGGTACAAATGAAATGCAAAATGAACTTGGTACGAACGAAGCATAAAAGCCGCCACTTCAAATTCGGATTTGGCAAAAAGAAAGTGGTACAAACGAAATGCAAAATGAACTTGGTACGAATGAAGCCTCAAAAGCCGCCACTTCAAGTTTGGATTTGGCAAAATGAAAGTGTTACAAACGAAATGTAAAATGTCCTTGGTACAAATGAAACCCAAAATACTGCCACATTAAATGTAAGGATTGATATTGATTGACAGTACGAATGAAGATCAAATGCCGAAGTACAAAGGAATGAGAAAATACCGGTCAAGTTTGCTAATGCAATTGCAATTACAAATGAAGGTCTCAAAACCTATCAAGGCTTGAAGTACAAATGAAGAGTCTAAGACTAATTTAAATAATAAGTGCAACTGAAGGTGCAAATGCCAATCAAGATCTTGAAGTAAGAATGAGAGGGAAAAGGCTGATTACCTTAATAAATTCGCAATGATGAAATCATCAAACAATTGAACTTGCAAATGCTGAAGTACAAATAAAGTCTTTAGGGCCGCCTAGCATATGGTGCCAACAAAGGGTATTTCACCGCTCAAGTTACTACAAATGAGCATGAATTCACCGCTCTTACAAGACAAAAGAAAATAGCTGGCCTCCCTTTAAAATCAAATAAGCATTTTTCTTGATTCAAGTCGGCTATCACAACAAGAGCGCCCAGCAATTTGAAAATTTAAAAAAAACATTTTTTTTATATAATGCAAATTGGCCTAGAGGAGATTAAAGTGAAAGAGATGACTCTTGGACATTCAACGCCTATATAGGAAGGGTGTTTGGATTTCATTTCAAACATCTCTCAAAGCAATCAGGCAATTCCAAATCAGATCTGCACTTCAAGAAAACGAGTTTCGAAGACAGCGATTTTGCATTTAACTTTTGATCATTACATTTGATCAAAATACAGTAAAGAAAGCGAATTTTCATCAGACTAGCGATTCTTCATTGCAAAGAGCAACAAATTTATTGATCAAAGAAAGCGATTTTGGAAGACAAGTTGGAAAGAAGACATTTTTATCCACTTTGAAAGAAAGATTTTGTGAAAATTCACATAGTATCAGGTCTACTGCAGCATAAAGGGTGAAGTTTAGTCAAATCAGACCTTGATATTTGGCAAAATCTTATTTGTAAGACCTTATTTCAATGCAAGGTTACTTTATTAGAAACCCTAGGTCTTATAATTTGCTATAAGAACTTCAAAATCTGAGTTTATTATTCATCTACATTGATAATCTGAAGATCCGGTTAATACTGAGAGGGGGTGAATCAGTATTAACAATAATTTCAATCTTAAAACTTGAACTTATTAAACTTCTTCAAATCAAACATAAACCAGTAATAAACTCTTTACCATTACCGGTAATCACTGATAACCAACTGTTAAACTGGTTTATCAGAACAGCTCATTAAGTGTTCATCAATATGCATAAACTGAAAGTAAAACATAACAGCACATAAAAACATTCACCATATGAACACCATGTTTTTCACGTGGAAACCCAAATAGGGAAAACCACGGTAGGAATTGGTACCCACAAAAATTGTGCACTCTTTCGAAATGCGCCTTGTTAGGAGCCTAGCCCGGTTAGAAGCTTACAATGATGCCTTGTTAGGAGCAAACCCTGTTAGGAGTCACCTGGTTAAGGGATTTAGATGATGAGCCTTGTTAGGAGCTTTGACCTGTTAGAATCAACCTCGCAAGAGGATTTAACACTCTAATATAGAGCTACCCGGTTAAGGGATTTACAATGTAAGGCCTATTAGGACCTACCCGGTTAAGGGATTTACAATGTAAGGCCTATTAGGACCTACCCGGTTAAGGGATTTACAATGTAAGGCCTATTAGGACCTACCCGGTTAAGGGATTTTGACTGCTGCAATTGTTGGAGAACAACAGTGAATGATCTAGGTACAGCACTTAACTGCTTGCTTGATCAGATCCAATTAAGCTCCAAATCTGCTACTCTCTAGCAGATCTCATACTCTAGTTTGGCTTCACACTTTTCTCAAAACCACCGACACCCCAAACATTAACTGTACCGACATAAATAACCTTTACAACTTAGTCGGTTACAAAACCCTAAGACTTACAACATAGATCATCACAGATCTTTTACATCTCATTAAAGATCATCATTGACCACCATATGGATCATTACAATCAATTACAAATCAATTACAACCGTTGAATGATCATCGCATCTCAATCTGATACAAAGTCAAACCCTTAGAACACTCCACTAAGCACTTTGCATATTCCCAAGAAATTCGCTCTCCAAACGCGCCAAAACATCTTTTAAACACTTCACGAGGTTTGTGCCACGTCATCACCAACATTTGAACTTGATGTAGATCACCGCCAAACCAAAAATCAATACCGATTAAGAGAATTCTTTACTGGTCCTTAAACCCTTCTTAAACCCTAGCAAAAATACAACAAAAATCATAAACATGATTTTTGATAACCAAAACATGATGTGGTTCCGGTCAGATACATATTACAATGATACAAGCTCACATTCCAAACCGCAACACTTCAATCATCACCAATCGCCAGATCAAATCAAAACATTCCTCGTTTACCGGTTAAGGCCCTAATTCCCAATTCACTGTCTATAATACCGGTCAGGCATTCCCGATAGACCCAAAAGACTTAGATGGCAAAATACAACATAGTAAACATCAGTTGCCATCAATGACAACGCAAATAACTGATCAAAGTCATCCGATCATACAATCTCAATCTCTTCATCACAAAAAGTCCTTTACCGGTTCAATCACCACTCTTGATTTGTATCAGTTATGCCAATTATGCCAACATACAGGTCTGATTTTGCTCTCCTAAGAGCTGTTGCTTTCAAAAAAATTTCAAGAAAGGTTTTAATTGTTCATCTTAGCCAAGGTATGAAGAAGATCAATAGAATGGTTTTTGTTTGAAATATCATAATCTGAAACCTGTTAGTATTTGTCTTTATCAGATTTTGTTAGCAGCTTAATTTACATTTCAATCAAGACTAGAGCATCAAAGATGAAATCTGATTTTACATCATTCAATTACTAAAACTAAAGCCTACATCTATGTTGTGATAAAAGTTATTTTGTTTGTAGGTAAATGTCTGGAGCAAAGACCAAAGGGAATAGGAGGCAAGCTCAAATGAAGAATGAATTCAAAGGCGTACTCTTTGAAACCAAGCTCACCTCCAAATGGTGAAAGATTGGTGATACCAACTTTGGACACACGGATATGGACGATTTCCAAGATCAAGTGTTCGAGAAAGGCAAATACAACACTTCCAAAATGGCGAAGAAGCTCACAAGGAATGGCATCTCTCATATAGCCAGCTTTCCACCAACAGTCCAATGCAGCGAGCTAATCCTTGAATGTGCTAGGCATTACAACCCTTGTTGTCGGGAAATATGTATATCTTATGTTTTGGTAGTAATGTTATTTGTTAGTAATTAGTTAGCCGACGGGTAGGTAGTTGGAGTCGCGACGGTTGTGTCACACCCCTTCGGTTGCTATATATTGTACTACCTGCGGGTATTGAAAGGTGTGGTTTTGACGACAAATAATGATATGAACATTGTATACACTCTGAGTTATTAATGGAAAGCTTATTCTTGTATTCATGTTGTTATTGCACTGTTTATTTCTGCAGTACTTTTGTATTCCTACTGCTTACCCAGTGAGGCAAACATTTGGTGCCGTTGCCTAGACATACTCGGGAACGGAAGAAGCGGATGGCGCACGAACACGATGGGCCTACCCGTTGGTGAGATAAGCCCAGAGACCGACGACGCGCAAACAGAGCTCTACAGCGGAGAAGACACTGCAACGAGGGAATTTTCAATCCTGCTCTAGGTAGCCATCGAGACCTGCGTCCGACGAGAAGCCACGGAGGCTGAAATCCCACCAAGTGTCGTGTGGACAGCACTGGAAGTTAGCCCAACAGTAAATCGGTTGATGAACCACCTCCCCCGGTTGCTTGCACAAGCATCGTTGGCACAACAAGCTCGCCTGGAGGAGATTGCCCGAGAAGCGCGACGCCAACAAATCCTCCAACAGTACGAAGGAAGCAACCGTCGGGAAGCGCTGTGGGATGGCACGAGGCCAGGAAGGAATTGAACCCTGAATCCCAAAGGGATAAAGGAACATTCTATATTCAAATAAAGGTGTCATAATATTGACACAAGTTGTATCTAATGAAATGAATTAATAAAGAAGTGTTTTGGTTTTATGTGTTGTTATTTATGGAAATGTATGGCAATTAATGCCCAACCTATTAAACAAAGATAGAAATAAGAAAGCAGAAACGGACGAGTGGGAGGCCGTGCAGAGGGCCTTGATTCTGGAACGACGAGTAGAACGTAGACGGAGGCTGAGGCAACTTGCCGAAGGACGACCTGCCGAGGGGTTGCCCGAAGGGAACCAAGGAGGTGTCACGGAGGGTGCAGAAGCCAAGGTAAATTTCTACGCGTCGCCAAAACATCGTAGGGTGAGAAGCCACGAAGAGTTTCTGGAGAAAACAAGGTTACGGAGGAATCTAGTTGAAGAGACCCGGGATCAGTTCAAAAACTTATCCCTTACGCCGCGAAGTGAGGACCACCAAAGGGAACCAGTAGCAGGCGCGGGTGAGAACAAAGGGGAGGAAGACCGTACGGCTGTAGGTGCCACACACAACAGGCAAAACACCGTACCTCTAGTCACCCATGCAGGACACACCACCAACGTCGAAGGGAGCGGCGCAGGGGCACAAACACCCACAGCCACCTCCAGGAAGACGACCCCCATCGATGGCAGGCAAACAGAAGTTGCCTAAATTCAACGGAGATGGCAACAATGACCCTGTACGGCACTGTCGTACGTGTGAGACAATATGGTCAACCAACGAGGTGGTTGACAAAGCGGATTGGGTGGTCCAGTCCCTGCCACCTTGAGAGGGGTAGCCATTGATTGGTACTCTGATGTGGATAAAGTAAAGGTGGGAACATGGGATGAACTACAGAAAGCTTTCGAGAAGGAGTTTCAACTCCTTCGAGATGATAATGAGATCGTGGTGGAGATATTAAGCACAAAGCAGGGAAAGCACGAGACAGTGCGAACATACAGCCGATGGTCAAAGGAGTTACTAGGGAAGATGGAGAATCAACCGGCTGACAGACTAAAGAAGAGATGGTTCGTGGAAGGGTTGCAGTCATCCCTGCGGAGAAAGATGAAAATTGTACCACCAACCTCATACGATGACGCGTACAACCGCGCAATGGATTTGGAAAGTGAAGGCAAAATATCGCAGAAGAAAAAGTACAAGTCCTCAACAGAAGAGGAGTCCTCGGGAGAAAGCAGCAGTGACGAATCATCAAGTAAGAAGGTGCAAGCTCTTCAAAAGGATACGCACCGTATGTTGAAGGAATTTAAGAACATGAAAGGAAGCACGAGCAAAAACGAAGACAAGTGGTGCACTGATTGTAAGGAAGAAGGTCACACAAAAGGCACCTGCCCGAAGAGAGCATTCTGCGAAATTTGCCAGATGTTGGGACACGCCGTCAAAGAGTGCCCCTACAACATGAAAACAAAAGGAAACCAAGTATTCTTCGCGCAAGAGCAACCCTCACTGTCAGCGGGCTCCGCCAAGCCGCAAGCCGATGCCACTGCATCATCCGGTGGTTATAGAGGTAACTAAAGAGGAGGGAGAGGCAACAACATCAACAACAACAACAATAGGAGCAGAATGCAGTATGACGTTAAGGGGCGACCAATAATTCAATGTCGGGCCTGCAACTAATGGGGGCACTTCGCTCAGGAGTGCCTAAATACTGAAACCCCCTAGAGCCTGTGTAGATGGTGCGGCCCTGGTGATCACGATGACACAAAATGTCCTAAACAGGGGATGAATCTCCTTAATATTGAGAAGACGGGCCAAGACAAAGAATTATTGGCAATCACTCGTGCGCAAGCGAAGAAGACGTATCCCAACCCCCGCACAAAGAAGGAGAGATTGGGGGAGGCGAAGACCGACATTGAACAAGAGATGGCAGCACAAGAACGGAAGGACACGGAGATGAGGAGACCCTCAAACCGTGTGAAAGCGGAAAAGAATATTATTGGGCAAGTCTTGCAGATGGAGGTACCGATAAAGGTAAAAGACCTTCTAGACTCCATGCCACATTTGAGGACTGCCATCCTCAGCAATGTGCTAAGCACCGCACACGTACCTTCGAGTACACCACAGGTGGAGGTTTCTGTCAGCCCTTCGACTGACCCGATGTTACTAGCCTTGAACAATGGTAGACACCCATCTGTGGTAGAAATGGGCATACTTAGGACCATTCTAAAGGACACCATTGTGGACGGAGGTGCTGGGGTGAATGTACTACCAAAAGAGACATGGAAGAGGCTAGGAAAACCTACCCTGTGGCCATCCACATTTAATCTGGTAGGAGCCGACCAACACGGCATCAAGCCACTCGGCATATTGATGACCCAGCAAGTGACAATTGGTACACAGCCCTTCCAGCTAGATTTTGTAGTTATCCCCTTGAAGAAGGAAGGCTACGACGCCATCCTGGGGAGAGTGTGGTTGATCATCGCGAGGGTGAACCATAACTGGAAGAAAAATACACTCCATGGAGAAGGGAGGGCGGAAATATATCATTGACCTACGGACCCAAGATGTCGGCGAAGAGCTCGCCTCTTCCAACTCGGACTCAAAAGACTCTAATAAATGGGAAGGGGGTCTCGACGAAAGCAAGGGCAAGAACGCGATGGTGCCGAACAGTGAAGGGGTACTCAAATTGGAGGGATGTTCTGAAGATGAGGTGTGCTCACTCAACGGGCTCTTCCATTGGCAAATGGAGGACTACGAACATGTTGCAGATAGAGGAGCCCGCCGACCCAGAGGTCTTCCCTCCGGAATACAGAGAATATAAGGAGGGGTAAGCCTGAGTGGACGAGGCACCCGCACATCAGTTCGAGAAAGACAAGCCAATTCAATTTGAAGAGTCCAAGCTGAAGGCAACAAACCTGGGAGAGGAGGACCCACAGAATATATTAGTCGGGGATGACTGGGATCCCGTGCTAAAGACAGTGGCCTTCAAAATATTTATGGAGTTTAAAGATGTCTTTGCATGGACATATAAAGACCTGAAGGGGGTACCTCCCGAACTGTGCGTGCACCACATCCCGTTGGTACCCGAAGCCCAGCTTGTGCGAAAAAGACCCTACTGGATAAACCGCAACTATGTAGCACGGGTGAACGACGAGATAGAAAAGATGTTGGAGGCCGGTATCATTTTTAAAGTACAGGCAAGTGAATGGGTGTCACCCATAGTTATTTCATTAAAGAAGGAGGCTAACCAAATAAGGATTTGTGTGGACTTCCGATGTCTCAATGCAATTATGATTAAAGATCCTTTCCCAATCCCATTTACAGACAGCATACTAGAGGAGGTGGCCGGCCATGAGATGTACTCATTTATGGATGGATTCTTCGGATATAACCAAATCTCGATCGCCAAGGAAGATAAACTGAAGACCACCTTCGTGGTCGAAGATGGTGTCTATGCATACAACTGAATGTCATTCGGCCTATGCAATGCACCTGCAACATTCCAACGAATTACACTACACATATTCGACAAGATGTCGGTAGGGAATTTTAAAGCCTTCCTCAACGACTGGTCCATCTAAAGCAGGCAAGATACGCATTTGGTAGCCCTCGGAGAGTGCTTGGAGAGATGCCAAAGGTCAAGGCTGGCCCTTAATCCAAAAACATGTCGATTTATGGTACCACAAGGCAAATTGCTTGGGCACATTGTATGCAAAGAAGATCTGAAGACGGACCCAGACAAAATACGGGTAATCGTGGAGATGGAGCCTCCTACGAATGTCACCGGGGTAAAGTCCTTCCTGGGCCACATCGGCTATTATAGGAGGTTCATAAAAAACTTTGCACAAATATCCCACCCCTTGGACAAGCTTACTCGCAAGGGTGAGCTGTACACCTAGGGGACCCCGAAGAGTGAAGCATTTGAGGAATTGAAGACAAGGCTGGTAGCTGCTCCCATCCTCGCTTACCCCAACTAGGACAGGGAGTTCCATGTCCATGTGGACACTTCAAACTTTGCGATCGGTGCCACACTGGCCCAAGTGGGAGATCACGGGTTGGATCATCCCGTCTATTTTGCCAGTAGACTGTTATCCAGAGCGGAGAAAAATTACAACACAACAGAACGGGAGGCATTGGGAATGATCTATGCGGTACAAAAATTTAGACACTATCTGTTGGCAACACCGTTCACATTCTACGTGGACCATCAAGCCCTCATGTATTTGGTCAACAAGCCGATAATTCAGGGAAGGATTAGTCGATGGCTACTCTTGTTGCAAGAGTTTACGTTCACAATAATTGTACGGCCAGGCAAAAGCCATGTCATTGCTGACCAATTGTCCCGGATCAGGTCTGGAGAGTCACCAAAAGGGGTAAATGTCGACTTTCCAGACGCCCACCTATTCAAAATCGCAGTACTACCACCATGGTATACTGCCATCGGGGAATAACTCTCCACCTCTGTATTCCCCCAAGGCATGCCATCGGGAGAGCGAAGAAAGCTTGTGTTGAGAAGCCGCACATTCCAGCTGATTAATGGTTTATTGTATAAAATGGGGCCTGACGAGGTGTTACGTCGGTGTGTGATGGAGGAAGAGGTGCCAAGCATCTTGAGGGAAGCACATGAGGGGCCCGCAGGAGGCCATATGGGACCGAACACTACGGCAAGGAAGGTGTTGCTACCAAGCCTCTGGTGGCCCACATTGTATAATGATGCGAGAGAATGGGTAGTAGGTTGTGATACCTGCCAGAGAGCGGGGAGGCCACTAAAAAGGGATTTCATGCCCCTCAACCCTTCGCATGCTCAAGAACTATTCGAGCGCTAGGGGTTGGATTTCATCGGGCCGCTCAAAGTGAGCCGCGCTAGGAGGTGTCGCTACATTGTGGTAGCCACTGAGTATTTAACCAAGTGGGTTGAAGCGCGAGCCCTACCAGACAACTCGGCCGTAAGTACAACAAGATTCATCTACGAGCAAATTATTATGCAGTATGGGATCCCTATGTAGTTGACAAGCGACAGAGGCGGACATTTTGTGAACCACGTGATTAAACTCCTTAATACAGAATTCAAGATTTTCCATTCTCTATCTAGCCCCTAATACCCGCGAGCCAATGGGCAGGTCGAGGCTACCAACAAGATTATTGTGAGTGTGATATACAAGTCGTACGGTATCGAGGGAGAAGACTGGGAAGAAAAGTTACCTTTGTTCTTGTGGGCCTACCGTACAACCTACAAGGTGACCACAGGCCAAACTCCGTTCCAACTCATGTACGGGCAAGAAGCTGTGGTGCCAGGGGAATTCATGGTGCCAAGCCTTCGCATTGCAGTAGAGAACAGACTCGGAGATATGGAGAGCCTGAGGGAGAGACTGTATGCTTTAAGCAAGTTGGACGAAAAAAGAATGATGGCACAATGGGCCACAGAGGCAACCCAGCAAAGACAAAAGGTCTGGCACGACAAGCATCTTTGGCGAATGAAGTTTACTCCTGGGCAGTTAGTGTTGAAATTCAATGGGAGGAATGAAATCAAACCCGGAAAATTTAAAGTGCGATGGCTAGGGCCCTTCAAGGTACGCGAGGCCAATGCAAACGGGGCGATTAAGTTGTGGACGCTAGACGAGAAGGAGATATCAGATGTCGTCAATGGGTCCAAATTGAAGGTTTACCACGACGGAGGGAACTTGGACCCTCCAGTCAAGATTAAAAAAAAAAAATTTTAAAAAGGCACGATGGAATCACCGTACGGTGAGACCACCGTGCGGTGGCAACACCGACGGTGGAACCACCATGTGGTGGCAACACTGACGGTGGAACCACCATGCAGTGGCAACACCGACGGTAGGACCATCGTGCGGTGGACACCACCGCCCACGCAAAAAAATAAAACACGCGCACACAACAGCCCCCGCCCACGCAAACATAAAACCTCCGCCCAAACGCAAACATAAGAAAAAATAAAAAATAGACGCGCACACGCAGCAGCCCCCGCCCAAACGCAAAAGACACACAAACACACACTCCGCCAAGCAACGCAGGCATACGCAGCCATACACAACCAAAGAAGGTGGTTACAATGGTGTTACGCAACCGTACGGCTATAACCAAAAATCAGTTACAGGAGAACTTAATGGAGTCGGCTGGGAAATGAAGTTGGAAGAAGCAGTTGCAGGCTTCCTCCAGCAACCAGATGGATAAAAATACCAAGGTGCTATCGTCAGGTGTGCGTGTTGCAGGCAGCACCATGGATGCCAACGCAAGTCAAAAGAAAAAGCAGAAAGCACCACAACCTGCCACAAGTGGAAAAAATACATTGACGCCTCAGAATATCACCTTCGAAGGCCTGAATGGGTCGGAATGTTGGAAATGGTGGCAGGACACTCCCGACAATGATTTGGTGAAGCAGAACCTTCATAAGGCAGAAGTGGAGTGGGCTATTCGAATGCCCGTGTTTCCTATCCGCGAGTATGAGGGTGCCCTACGGTTCATGGTGGACACCTTTGACAAGCACACACGCACGAGTACTTTTGAGTACCTCGGGAGGGATGTCACCATATCCTTCAAAGCGATGGACTTCACCAGAGTATTCGGCATCCCAGGCAGACAGGGCAGGAAAATCGAGTTAAAGGCTAAGAAGATGAAGCGTGAGGGGAAGGAATATTGGATTAAATTAGTATCCAAGAACTTGACGATAGCTAAGCTAGACAGCGTGGCTCATGCCACGAAGGGACGAGGAATCCGTAAGACCTTTGTTGCAGAGGGCCACTAGCGGTGCATTATGGATGTCATTAAGAGCAGGTTGACGGGATCGGGTAGGGCATCAGACATCGCCCTCCCTCAGATGTTGCTCGTGAACGGGCTTATGAGCAACATTGTGTACGATTGGGCTGCGTTGCTAGCAAAGCACATGTATGAGTTCTTGACGATACAGCATCGCACGTTCTATATGCCCCACTATGCTATAGGACTGTTCTTGGAGGCCATGCGGGAAGTAGTGCCGGGGGCAGAGTTGGAGGTACGGCCGCAAGGACCGTTGGCAGCAGGTGAGCCTCCTATTATGTATTGGAGACACCTGGACATTGGGCACTCTTCCGCGAAGCGCGCGAACCGGAAACAGACGGTAGATGCAGCCTCAAGGGAACCTGATAGTGGGAGTGAGACTTCCAGTAGTACAAAGGATTCAGAAGCGGAGGATGAGGAGGATGATAGCAGCAGCGCGACGGAGGAGAGGGTCCTTTTTGCCCCACCCTTGCTACCGATGGGCACACCTGTGATGTCATCTGGAGTGGGAGGCACCTTTATTCTGGCATTTGGGCAGAGTCGCACGCCAGTTGCACTTGGCCCCATCCAACAACAGGTAGCATCACCTCCACCGAATCGGGCACCACCTTCGGGACCAGCCCCGACCACGGAGGCACTTACCGAAGACATGGCAGAGTCGCGTACAGAGGAGTCGTCGCATCGGGTAGTGGTCGATGAGGAGCAGGGGCTAAGGGAGGTGGTTGATATGAAGCCTCAGGTGCGGTTGGATGTTGTTGGAATTGAGGCAGTGGTGATTGTTTCTGCCTCTTTGTTGGAGGAGCCCATGGCTATGGCGACCCATTCCCCGATCGTAGAGATGCGTACAGACCCGTCGATCGTGGCTATGGAGAGCTGGCTGACGCAGCGATTTCAAATGACATTGGTACAACCTGTGGGAGCTGTTGTATTCTCACCTTGCCGCAAGACTCGAGCTGAGGTAGTAGACTTGGACGATTCCTCTGGCGAGACACATGTACCAGCAGTTGGGAACGAGGCGGGAGAGGTCGTCTCTGCCATTCAGGAAGCAGGGGGATGCTACACCTCTAGTGGCGGAGGAGGTACCCTCATACCAACAGGATGCGGCAGTATCGGTTCCGACAGAGACTTCTGAGTTACCCCTTGGCGCCCTTACACAGATGCCACTTCCATCACGGTCACAGCCTTCAGAACAGGAGGGGGAGGACATTGAGGCCTATTTAGTTGACATGGTGATGAGGGGTAGGCGAGTGGTGGCCACGGCTCAAACACGAGCATTGCAGCAGGTTGTGGTGGAGTTAGAGAGAGTCCTACAGTTTATGCAGGTGGGCTGCCTCGCACCCTTTGCTACATGCTTTGAGTCTCCGGGATGGCCAACTACTGAGATGGATGAGATGCTACAGGCTTGGATTGTGCGTCAGCACATTGTGGAGAGTCGGGTGATGGCAATCGTCCGAGAGATTGAGCAGGTCTACCGAGACGCCTACTATGCATTAAGGCGTACGCAACATGAGTCTGTGGTCCACGAGGCTGCTCAAGTCGAGTTGGAGAGGGATGTGGCCAGTCAGCAGGCCTCGTGGGCAGTAGAGAGGGCCCAGTTGTTGGCGCAGCTTGAGATGGCCCGTGCAGAGAAGGTTGAGGTGGAGACTCGCGTTTCGGCGGAGCAGAGTGGGAGAAGCCTTGTACAGCAGGAGTTGGATGCAGTCACTGCCGAGAGGAGCTTGTTGCAGGATCAATTGGTTTGTATGATGGAGACAGCGGATACGAAAGAGAAGGAGTTGTTTGAAGTCGCGCATATGGTGAAGACGGCTTTGGAGAAAGTGTTGGTAGCGGAGCGTGATGTGACTACACGTACTCAGCAAGTTTATGAGCTTCGCGCCCGCTTGGCGGCCCATGCACCGACATCTCAGCCTTCTACTTCAGGGACGCTTCCACAGCCCCCTCCCTAGTTTTGTCTTGGATGTATATTTTGTGTGGGTTGCATTGTCTCCATTTTTGTTGTAGTCGTTGGAGACGACTTCTTTTGGGGGGGGGGATGATGTTGTCGGGAAATATGTATATCTTATGTTTTGGTAGTAATGTTATTTGTTAGTAATTAGTTAGCCGATAGGTAGGTAGTTGGAGTCGCGACGGTTGTGTCACACCCCTTCGACTGTTATATATTGTACTACCTGCGGGTACTGAAGGGTGTGGTTTTGACAACAGATAATGATATGAACATTGTATACACTCTGAGTTATTAATGGAAAGCTTATTCTTGTATTCATGTTGTTATTGCACTGTTTATTTCTGCATTACTTTTGTATTCCTGTTGTTTACCCAATGAGGCAAACAACCCTGAGTAAAGGCAAATTGTAGCACCAAATGGCAAGAAGATAGCGTATTTCACAAAGTTATCAGTGGTTGAAGTATTCAATGTACCTATATATGACACAATGATTTAAAAGAGCAAGGATGACGCATTAGCCTTATATGAAAGCAAACCTGAAGTGTGTGATGACATTCTCAACAAGAATAGGATCATAGATCCTAGAAAAAGTCACAAGAGGCTACCAAAGAAGACACTTCTCAAATCAGACTTCAAGGAAGGGTTAGCAGAACTTGTGATGATGCTAAACAAAGTAATGGGATCACCTCAAACTGCATCATATGAACCTTGGATGTGGTACTGCATCGAAGATGTCGCTAAGGGAGGTAACATCATCAATTGGGCAAGGTTAGTAAGTGATAATTTACATGTACAGTTGAAGAATGTGGAACAAACAAAAACTTTCTCTATGAGTTCATACTTGGTATACATTTTGGCTAGATATGGTAAATACAAGGGATTAAATTGTAGAGCACCAGTCGAGCCAGCTGAAGGGCAAATGTTATCATATGATGCATATCCACAATTACATCTGAACAATAGTATTGCTCACTATAGAAGAGTGAATGATGCCTTTACCATGCACATTGTAAGAACATTGCAAGGAGGCACTCTGTAATATCCCTACATAAATATTGATATAAAATCAATTATCTTATTTCTCATCTTATTGATTTATTTCTTATATAACCAATTTCTATCTTATATTCTTATATAATCAATATCTAAATATTAATTTATCAACAATGTTTAATATTTAATATTAATTTATAATCAATAATAATTAATATTAAATAATATAATAAATAAATCCCAAGTATTGAAGTGCTGTTTGAAAAGGCACGATTCCATTAATTCTTAGCAACAGCTTATTAAAAAACTCATGATGACGGAAGGGGGTGCAAGGAAAGGGTGTTGACTGAGAGCCACGTCCTTGCACACAAGACCATTGAAAAAGGTTATAAGGACAGGATTCCCAGGGGGAAGAAGGCATCGAATGATAAGGAAATAAAATAGAGATCGGTGGATATAAGCAGATTACTGTATCTTTCTGCTATTGGTACGTTTTATTCATAAATTGTTATAGTATCAAGGCTTCTTTCTGAGAACTGTTCTGCAGTTATATAATTATAATAATGTCTGAAAAATAAATTAATATATATATATATGTCTTGATTAGAAAAAATAATAATATTAGATTGTAAATCAGAAAGAACTCTTAAGGTAATAAACATTAAGAAGAATATGTATATACTATTCATTCTTGCTGCTATTATCAGTATTTATGAAGACGGGGATGAGGTGTTCCAAAGACGGGCAGTCTAAACCCAAGCAATAGGTTAAGTCCCACGATAGGGTGGGGATCAGCGACCCATAAGCCTTGAGGGTATAGACCCAAGATAGGTAAGGGCTTGGATCTGTAAACTTTAAGGGAACCTATTGAAGTTGGTCTCTAAGCGCTTTGGTAACATACATAGACCTTTCTCCCTTAAAACTGAAGTAGTAGCAAGGTTTGATATCTATATTAAGAACTATGAATAATGAGTTTAATTATCTAATGAGGAAGATAAATAAGCACTTCTTAATAACTAATAAGTTGAAGAATATCAATGACTGGTTCTCATGATTGGTCTCTCAATCAATTTTTGTATATTGAAATCGGCAAATTATGTTAATCAGGTAGGGGACATTACACACTCATATCAGGTTATCTAAGGAGTCTATGAAGTTAGTGAAGAAATATGGTTTTTGGTATTACTCATTTCCCAAAATTCACTTACTTGAGAAAGGATGCGCCTCTTATGCCTATTGTCTTCCTAGATATCCCACAGATAGAATGGTGTTATTAGAAGTATCTAGATTCTAGACAGTTATTCGAGTTTGATGCAATTGAAAAGAGAAAGAAGAAAGCTAAAAACATATTCCCAATCATGAAAGGTAAATCAATTGAAATGTGCTCCACCATTTCAGCAACACAAGGATCAGAAGAGGAGTTACAACACTACAATCTCAGGACACATACCTCAGGGAGTGACTTTGATCCCTACCACAACATTGGAGTAGTAAACAAGGAGAAATTTCGTCATTTCATGCATGTTCAAGGCCATTGGGCTAATGCAGCTGATGATTTTGAGATAACAGAAAAAGCGTATTCAAGGCTATCTCTTAAGTTGATCAGGCAAACAAAAGTGTTGCGAGTGCCAGATTAGATTGAAGGGGATGAAGATGTAGTATTGCCACATTATAGAAAGGAGAAAGATAAGCCTCTTTCCTCATTAGATTGGTCTGCTCCTGAAGTCACTCAACCAGAAGTAATCAGTCAAATAGTGCTAGAAAACACTAAAAAGTGGATACTTTATCAAGCTGATAAGCTAAGAGTGAAAGGCCACAAAAGGGTTTGCAGCCTCAACGGGCGGGTATTTCGACTGTTTCTCCTGCATTGAATGCATCTTCAATGGCGGGGCCAGTTATTGTTAATCTGACAGAGGAGTTGAAGAAGGAGGTGGATCATAATGAGAGGGTTTTCTCAGGTTTAGGGCTTATTGGGCGTTTTAGAGGTATGTGGCCGAGCCTTGGTGATCTCCATAAGTGGATCTTTGTTCACTGGGAACCTCTGTTGACAGGTTGTGTGCAGATTTATCCGCATGCTCAGGAGTTTTTGTTGTTGTTTTTGAAAATGAGACTGATAGGAACAAAATTCTTGGTGACAGTCAATTGTGTTGGGAGGACAACCGCTCATTGATGCTAAAACCATGGCACCCGACTTTTAGCCCTTTGTCGGAATCCTTTGATCGGATTCCTCTTTGGGTTAGGCTTCCAAATCTTCCCATGCAATTTTGGTTTGACTCTTGTTTTGAGGCTGTAGGGAATTCTTTAGGAACCTTTTTGATGGCTGATGAAGGTTCTTTAAATTTGTTGCACACTACCTTTGCTCTAATTCTCGTGGAGATGGATGTATCTAAAGGTCTCCCATCAGAAATTTATTTTCAATCTTCGAAAGGTAACTGGGTGCAGCCTATGGACTTTGAAGGGGTTCCATTTAGATGCAGGAGATATTTTAGAACTGGGCACATGGCTACTTCTTGTGACCGACGTAAAGCAGAGAAATCTGCTTCTTGGTGGAAAGAGGTGACCACCCAACATTATACGGTAGAGAAGGTGGTGGTGCCTCATAATGCTATTTAGGTTGCGAGTAGTAAACACAGTGTTGGCAAGGGTAAGGTGCCAGAGACTAAGGGTGACTCTGGTACATCAAAGCATAGAAAAACAAGAGGTTCAGGGGATGGGGTGAAAGACAGTGTCAATGTGGTCAAATGTGTGGATCAAGCAGGAAGTGAGCAAATGCAAGAGTTGAAGGCTAAATCTAGCTCAAAAATGGGGTGTGCCACAGGGGTCACTGGTGCAAAATCATGATGGCACACAAAGCTCGGAGGAAGGGGGGAAGGTGGTTTTGGGTGCTTCCAACTTAAAGTTATTAGAAAATGCAAGAGAAGAAGGGTGGATTGAGGTTAAAAGGAAGAGGGATAAGAGAGCCAAGGATGATGGTATTAGGTTGATCCTTAACTCTCATGAGATGGAGGAGGTCAATGGGTTTGTTGTGTTTGTGGGAGGTGACTCCCTGGTTGTAGCCCCACCTGGTTTGGGCCAGGCCAAAACCTGATTTCTTAATAAAATTAACAACTATTACTGAGCAAAAAAATAATAATAAGAGAGCCATATTGCAAATCATTCGAAAAGCATTCCTTGAAACTAAGTAATATCTCTTAAGAAACATATACGTAAGGCCCCTTGGATTACCAGCAATCACATCAACCAATTGAGCTATCTACACGTCAAGACCTGACTAAAGAAACCTTGGAGTCATCTTGGTTGATCATATAACTTAGCATCCAAGAAGATTTTGATCAAGAGAGGATAGAATACTTTTGGTATTTTATTTTGTGTTTGAGGTGTCTAAAAAACACATCAACAGTAGGCACAATTATACCTATGATTATAGCCCCTTTCCAATAGTAATACAAATTAAATTGCCCTAAATTCAACATTTTACAAAATAAATCTATCCACCTTTATGCTGATGTAGTGGCATTTGATCTTCCAAAGACATGGGAACTAAAAGGCCTCCTCCATACCTTTTGTTTGTACCCAAAGCTCACATGACCCTTCAAAGTCTCTGGCACGTTTGTTGATTCTCTAACTATTTCTAGAATTCATGTGACAGTCTACAATCTGCAAGATCTAACATATCTGACAAGAAGGTGATTATCATTTTACAGTTGTCAACCTCTAAAAGGCTTCCTTGTCTATTTGCTCTCCAAGTTATGGATTGAATCCTACATGGCTTTATTAATATCACCTATGTAACATATTCAGCTTGACATTGTTCTGCGGGGATCTATACTTTATTTCCAAGAAGATGAATTTGCTCCAGCATATGTGCCTATGTGGCACCAATGTCTCAACTATTGGTCTTTGCATTACCATTGTAGTCTTTCGGCTCTCTTTCACACACACAAAACTGTAAACCAAAACATTCAATACACATTTCATAAACACAAATCTTTATGGGTCATGCAAGATTGCTCAACCCCTAGGATGATCCTTCATCAAACAGCCCAAGGGAAAAGTTTGAGTTGGGTGCCCACAAATTGACTCTTGTGATAGACTAGTTTGGTCACCCAAATCAGCCTACTTCAGTTTCGGGAATCCATAAATTCTCTTCTAGCCTTTTACCCTTATTGTAGTCACTCTGCCAAATCTCCTTCCAAATGTACTCATTAAGGATCTGCACTGTTTCATCTCGTTGCTTTTCATGTATCTACCTCTCCCAATGTCTGCCTCTTCGAAGCAATGCTGTCCTGCCATGGTATTTATTTTTCTGTGGTATCTTTCAACCAAAGAATAGAATAAACTTCAAACACATTGAAAACATCAAGTAGACATCCAATCCTTCCAGCAACAGAATTTCATATGCATTTTCAAAGTATTTGTGCAGAAATTTACATGAGCCTGTCTTCAAGTTTCAACTACTTGTATGTTCCTCTAGGTTACCTTTCTTTTCTTAAGTTCGCCATGACTAAGTCTCTCTCTAAGTGAATCTTCTCCCTCCCATGCACATCTGCTAGTACTTTGTACTTAGTGATGCTCACCTCCAACTACTTCTTGACTTCCACATGAAACTCCTTCATGTGATTCAAAAAGTCCTCAACCTTTGTACTGATATACCTTCGTCCATCCACCTTCAATAGGTTTGTGACACCTCTCAATGTTGTCCTAAACACAACCTGGAATAAAACATTGCCAATCAACTTGTTTACTAAATTGTACACAATTTTTGCTTGTGCCAACATAGAGTCCAATTGGGCAAGCTTATTTCACACCAAAACATCTGAGTAATTTGCCAAGGAATTTGCATCCTTTGTTTGACCATTTGTATGAAAATGGCATTCAAAACTATAATTGACTCTTGTACCCAACTTTTTTGAATATGTCCACCATAAATGACTAAGGAGCTTGGCATCTTTGTTAGAAGTAATGCTTTGTGGCAATCCATGCAATTTGTGTTGCTTCATTTAAAACCAAATTCACCACCTTTGACATTCATTCATTTGTCTGCAAGGAAAAAACCACACCATATTTAAGTATTTGTCAAAAACTATTAAAATTCAGTCATTATCTCTTTGTGTTCATGGCAATCCATGGACAATTCCTCCCAAAGTCTATCTAACACTAGGAATGGCTCATATAACCTTGTGCTCTACACCATGCCCTTCACTAACTGACACAGTTTGCATCTCTTGACAAGTTTGTGTGCATCTTTGCACTTATCAAGGCAATTATTTCTCTCCTTCAACATGGCCTACACTTTATCACTTCCGAAGTTTCCTCTATTCTTCCATTGTGTAACTCTCTAATGTGTTTCTCTCTCATTGAATTCTAAGGGATACACAAATGTTGTCTCCATAACAAGTATCCCTACTCCATGAAGTAATCTTCATATGTGCTTTTGTCTCTAGCTCATGGTATGTCATCCATGCAATTAAAAAATAAGGATCTCTCACATATAAAACTTTCATTGCCTCCATGCTTTGGGCCCATCCTCAACTTGTCTTGAGCTCTCATGAATCCCATGCATAAAAGTTCCTTCCACATAAAACAACACTTCTTTCAATTTATGTGTAACTCCATCAATTATGGAAGTGTGCAAGGTGGTCCTCCATAATCTTGTCTAACACCAAAATGCCATCAAAATACAAGACAACAAACTTGAAAGGGAATGGCTTCAAGACCTCATTCATCGATCACATGAACATGCTTGGGTATTCATTAGACCAATTGGCATCACCATCCACTCACAAAAGCCAACTTTTTGTCCTATTGGTAAACAGATTTGTCACCTAGAAAAGGTAATCAAACTATGACTCATCCAAAGGGAAACTTCATCAGGACTCCTCTTTATTTCATTCACTTGTCCTTATTTCTGATGGGTAAGTTGATCTATAAGGCCCTAAGTGGAAAATCGAACTTCATCAAGACTCTTGATTTCCATTGTTGTGTCCTAAGTGGAAATTCCAAGGTCATCGAGACTTTCCACAATAACACCTTCATTTGCTTTATTAACTAAGTCCCAAGAGTGGAAAAACATGGGTCATCTGGACTAATGTATTTTTTGCCTTATAAACTTTCTTTCCAAGTGGAAAAACAACCCTCATCAAGACTAAACATTCCAAACACATGTCACAAGCTCAAAATAGGTAACTTGGTGCTCAAAATGGAGGGGAAAAACAACCTCTAGCGGGACTAACGGATTTTAACTCTTCTGCACAATGGAAAAATGATCTCCAACGGGACTTTAAGGATTTTCATGCTTTTTAAGTCCACACTTACCTAGTTTCATCAAATTTATGCAGTGGAAATTCTATTTCCATCGGGACTTTATGAATTTTCCCAAATTTTTAAGGGTGGAAAATTGAATTCCATCAGGACTTTGTGCGTTTTTAACTTATTTTCCTCCTAGGAGCAGAAAAATGACTATTGTAGGGACTTTTCATTGTTTTCGCTCACATTTCAAGGCAAAATTGAAACTAAACACTTAGAAAAATAAACTGACAAGCTAAGGCAATTTGACACTTAGGATAATTTCCTTGCAATTTTAACACCCTTTTGCATTCTCACATGACACCCTCTCATAAGCAAAGGCAAACACTAGGAAATTATTGCTAAACTAGGAAAACCTAAGCAAAACATCTACCCTAAAAACCAAAAAAGTGGGGGTCCTCATTTGCAATGGGGCGATGTGTGAAAACATCACAACACCACAAATGATAATTAGGAAGACAAGCCACAATCCCTTCCAAGTATATATATTTGAAACTCAAAAATTCTGTAATAAATATAACCAAACTAGATATAACAGAAGCATCAAAGAGATATTGCAAATTCACACAAGAAAACTTACAATCAAAAGGAAGACAATTAAACACACATATTCAAATATCTCCTTATTCCTTCAACAAAAATGAGAGCTCATGGACTCCACAATCTCTATGCAAACAGCCATGCTTGAAAGAAACCCACTATTGTTTTCACTCCTCCCAAAACTCAATCCTCCCTTCTCGTATAAAGCTTTACAATAAATAAACACCCAGGAAAACCTTCAATTCCCATAACTGACCAATTAAAAAGAATCAATTACAAATAATAAAATAAAGAGACTTCATATTTTTCGCGCATATAATATTTAACTCACCAACAAGTTAAAATATTATTTAAGTGACCTTAAATATTAAAAAGTGAGTCCTCTTCTCCAAGAGTATTTTCAAGTGTCATTTACAATGACTACCAGCTTATGGATCTTCAACAAAGGCTTTAATTGTAGCTCTTCCCTTACCATTTATGCCACCACATGCAAAATTTGGAAGAATAAGATTCACTTGATCAACTTAGGAACATTCACATTTAGAAACAGGTTGCTTTTCTGAAGACGCCCCTCCATCCAACATCATCTTTCCATGCTTGTTAATGTTCTTTTCATCTCCCAATGGACTTTCAGTTTCATCCCTTGACTCATTTTCTTTTCTCTTTCAAAAAGTAACATCCATGTCAAATGACTCCTTTGTTTTTTGTAGATACATATCTTCCACCATTAGCTTCCATAGCCTAACTCTAGCACTTATAAACCAATCTAAAACCTAACTTCTTGAAAGGCTGGTTTGTCTAGCCAACATATGTTTATCTGCATATGTAGGGTATAGGTGTAAGAAATGTTTAAATAATTATGCACGAAGCACACACACCAAATGCTATGGGAGTCCTCATTGTGGTCGCCAAGCATGTTGATCAAACATTCCCAAATGTTGCACTACTCCTTGTCGTCTAAGACTTCGATCAAGAAATCTCAATCTTGGAGTTCCTCCTCTACTTGTTGCAGGCCCACTAGAATTTGTATCCTCAAACTCCCCCTTTTTTTGTGCACCTAGTGTCTTCCATTCCACCCATTTGCTGAAACTTCTAATGGAGAAGAATCATTTTAACTCTGTTGAATGGAAGAGTTATGCATGGAAAAGGTTGGCGGAGTTGGGCTTTACACCTGCCAATTGCATTCGCTTGAAAGCTCTAAAAAGCTTTTTCAACAAATCCATTTTGTGTACAACCACAATCACCACACACCAAGAGACCACTCTTCTTGGAGGCATTAATACAATCTTTGCTATATCGTTGCATACTCATTTGTAGGTGCAGTTGTTGTCGGCCAAAGGAAGAGATTATGAAACCTCCTTGAGGCCTCAATATTAGTTTTGAAACCTACAAAAAGTATTGAAACCTTTTTTAAAACATTATTCCCGCCTTTCTCTTCTTTTACAAATCCCAAACAGGCTGTTGACTTATTAAGTGGTTTGTATAACCACATCGGGCTCTAATCGGTTTTGAGAACCACATCGGGCTCTAATCAGTTTTGAGAACCTCATCGGAACCCGGTAAAGTTTTAATAACCTCAAAAACATCCCCACCAATCTGTATTGGCCTGGTGATTTTTTACTTTCCTTCAATTTCTTCTCAATTGGTTATGCCACATTCTTCAAGAGACTCACAATACTCCATCACTCCAACCTCCAGTTGAATTCCATTTTCCTTCTGATCTAGAAGTGCTGTTGCTTTCTCTTCCATGTCTCAATGAATAACTCTGCCCATATTAAAAGACAGCATCACACTTTTGGGCCTTTTTTTGCTCTGCTTCTTCCAGATAGAAGACATTATGTATGTGTAAGCTTTTTGCAACAATCCATACAACGCTAAGGCTGATGCACAAGCCTGATCTTTAATGGCGTCAATATCTCTTTCATACACAAACTCACACTGCTCAACAAAATTTGAGTCTTTATCTGGCCTGTTCTTCAAACAAAGTAACAAATGAGCATATTCAACATCTGTACTTGAGCAGCCTCTCCTCAAACCAATGAGAGTATAATAATTGTGCAAGAACCAGACAGGCTCTGAATGCTCAATCACATAATTACTATGTTCTTCTGATATTTTTCATTTGAAGTGCCAAAAACAGGCAATCTGTGAGCGGTGTATAGGAGGTTTCATTATATTACATTCTCAATATCTATTGCATTGAAAGAATAGCCCCTTGTTGTGCAGGCTGCCTTCTGCATGAGTGAGAAAAGCTTGAATCCATTTCTTGGAACTCCATAAGCAAAATAAGCATGGATCATCAAAACATTGTAGATATTGATCCAGAATGCAAGTTTCTCATTGTAAGTATCTGTGGCCAGGGTCAACAACTTTGCTAGTTGTTTAACTAGCAGCCTGAATTTATGCAGAATCCCAGCAGCACATTCAAGTTGTTGTTTGCCCACAGACATTCATGAAACCTCCATTTCTAAACTATATCTTCCAATGTCTGCCCAATTTAACTTCACATGGATGCTGTAAGGATCATAACTGTTTTTTGTTCCTAAGACTTCTTTCTTGATAATGACTTCCCGTCCTAATATAAAACCAAGGAGCCAAAAGTTGGATGGTTCTTGTTTTCACTATCATAGTTCAGTTCAGTAATTAAGAAGCGGCAATTCTCTTTCCTGAGGAATTTCAATTGTGTTACACATGCTTCATAAACCTTCATTTCTGAAACTAGCAAAGAGAATAATGACTTCTAGTTGCTCCAAAATTGTAGTAATGTTATTGGTCTAGTGTCTATACTAATTGGATCCCTGAAGTCTACCTATCATCCTTCATCATAATACCTGCGTTAAATGATCAAAATATAAACCAGTGGAACCCAAAGGATGATTCTCTCAGGAAATGCCGCTGATTTTGATGCTCTGGTGCTCAACACCTTAAGATTTTGTCAATATCAAGGACTGCCCAAGATCAATAGGAACACATTTGATTAATAATAATTTTTCTTTCATTGGCTGAAGAGTTTGAAAATTACGGTGCAGATTGGTATTTTCGTTAATTTCTTGTTTTACATGAACTGAAGATGATGGTGATATCCCTGCGTTTCCTACTTTCTCTTTGTCTAATGATGCTGCCTAGACACTTTTGCTGTTGACCAGAGAAGTGAGAAGCACCACAGTTGGGCAGAATCTTCTGTCTTTCCTCATCTTCACGTTTCTTAGCTTGTTTGGATATATCATACTTGGGCATACTCTTTATGTTTGACAAATGGGGTGGACCTCCTTGGGCTTGGACTCCACAGATTGAGGATGCATCACTTGCCTTGTTTGTGAATCTTGGGCTAATGCCTTAACCCCACTTGGTAGTAGTGACAAGTATCTGTCGGTAGCAAGTTAAACTCTGTATATGCTCATATTTTACCCTGCCTAATCAAATGTCCCAAAAACCAGAGAGTTCCAGCAGAATGACAGGGGAAAATTTTTAAAATTTGGGATCAAGATTGTAAGCAACATCTCCTAAATGTGATCTTCTGCTCATCTACTTATCAAATTCTAATCTGGTGATAACTGCTGATGAGATCAATCTTCAATAACTATTTCATCCACTCAAATAATCAAATAGGTCATCCATCCACTATAAATGGAATCCAATACCTAGTAATGTTCTCATTGATTGCCCTAAAGTTAGTACGCATTCTCCATTCACTTTCCTTGTTTGGCACAAGTACTACAGACATTGCATAAGAGCTCATACACTTCTTGATTAAGCCTCTTTTCAGCCTACAGAGTTTTGCACTCATGTCTAGACTCATTTTGTGTTGTGCCTTCTTTAGCAAATGGGACCCTATAATTAGATCAATGTAATGTGAGATACTCCAAACTGGAGGCAACTCCTCTAGCACCTCATTTTTTACAATATCCACATGCATCTTGAATAGTACTACAACCTCTAGCTCCTCTGAGCTAGATTCAACACATTTCCCCTATACACAAGCTTGCACACTATCACACAACACTCCTTTATGTTCCTCACCTCCTTAAGGAACTCCTTATTTCTCAGCATTATCTGAATCAAAGTGCCTTCTTCCTACATTGGCAACAACTCAAACTTCTTAGCATCCTACATGATGATGAAGGTGTCTTTCTGCCCATTATGGTTCGCACTTCTATCATTTCGCCATGGATTTCCTAACAATATATCACACATCCATTAGGATCACACTGCATCGTACCTCATCTGCATAGCCTCCAATGTGAAATACAACCATACACTATTTTGTCACAATGAGTTATCGTCCCTTCTCAAATCAAGAGGCATTGTATAGCATAGAGTGTGCAACAACTTTCAATCCCAGATTTGAACTATCTCTTCTAACACCAAGTTGTTTGTGTTGCCTCCATTATTAGCTCACAAAACTCATCGCTTCACTTGCACTCAATAAAAAATATGCTCTTCCTTAAGCATGGTTCATTTTCCTTTTTGGCCTGCTTGAGCAACACTTTGCACATCATCAAGTTTTCTCCATGCTCTAGAGTAGCAATATCAGTCCACTCTCCTCTTCGGTCTATGCAACATGCACTCTTCCATAAATAACCCTACTCTCACTTGAATTTCAAATATTGGAATGTCTAATTACTAGCTTGTCCACATCTAGCGCAGGTCCCTCTAAAGCCACCTCCTTTGTGGCCTCCTCTTCCTCTATGGTTGGAAATGTGATCGCCCCTTAAATTCTTCATAGAACCAATTTATGCATTTTCCTTATTGGGATATCTTTGTCTCCTCTACTTTGAGATAGGCTTCCTTGACAAAGAGCACTTGCAGCAAACATATCTCATCTTGAATTGAAATGTGCAACAGCTTGACACACCTAGAAACTTTCTTTGCATCACCTTCTATGTGACCAACCCAAATGTTGAGTCCATAGATCTCTTCATTTACTCTTTTACAGTTTTCCTTTGCATAGATCCTAAGTCTTTTGAACAAGTCCAAGGTGTACCTTGACAGCATAAACTTTCCTTTGATCTTAGTGACCACTTGAGATCTTCTACGTATCCCATATGATGCAAACTCTTAGCACAAAACCCCACCCCAAGGCAGCATAACTCGATGACTTTGTGCTCGTCTACTTGATTCTTTAGGGATCCTCAACTACTTCAAATTCAAAATATCTCTCCAACTTTGTTATTCAATCTATCTACTCTTTTGGATTCAAGCTTCCAAAATAGGTTGGCAAATCAAACCTCATTTTGTTTCCAAATATTGATATGGCTCTCAAAAACCTATCTTCTACAAAGACTTCCTCCACAAAGTTGATGTCTATTGCTCCATGCATAGAGCATCCCCTCTCTATTCTCACTAATGTCTTATGTCATGGCAACTTCTCTTCTCCAAATGGCTTCCATGACATAAAGCCTGGCCTAAAGTTATCTCATCATATCAACAAGGTCTACAATGTGCAGTCCTCTAGCAGCTTGGTTGTTTCTTACTCTTCTTCCTCTATGGGTCAGAGCTCCTCTAGGCCACCTACAACGCGACATGCACAAAAGGTTTGTTATGAAGCTCATACAACTCACACTCAAAGAAAGGCACAAAAGTTTTGTTTAAGTAATTGCTCAAGAAAGGCAAGATACAACCCAACACATCTTACAAATCTCCATGAGTATAATGTGTAAATGATGTTCAATTCTCAATTCAATATGCAAGATATATTCTCGTTTATATTTTCTTGATCTATGTATTATCTATTTATATGATAAATCTGATTATCTTCTTTTGTATGGCAGGTGAGAGGAGCATTTATTGATTTCGATGTCCTTCTCACAAATGCCAATTGATATGTAAATGCATGCTGGGTACGATCAAGCAATGCCTTGACCAGTCATGTCTTTTAGACATGACCGATCAAGACATTACTTGATCGTGCCCCTTGGCTTATCACAGTAATTAGAATCGGTGTATGTTAACAAACCCATACCCATCAGTGTATACTTATCTTAACATCCCGATAACCATCGGTGTGTATTTACCTTGCCACCCAATACCAATCGGTGTATGTTAGCCCGATATCAATCGGTGCATATTTAAATTGCCACCCGATACCAATCGGTGTTTAGTTAATTCGATAATCATCTTTGTTTACTGTTAAATATATTAACCGATATAAATCGGAATACATTGGTTAGCCCGATTAATAATCGGTGATCACAGTTAATAAGACAAACCGATATTATCCGGATTCATACGTTAGAATATAAACCAATATTAATCAGTATGCTAGAGGATGATTATCGATAGTCAAGCATTGATCGAACTAAGTAGTTGAACGTATGTGAATAAAGAATGGTCATCAAATGAAGGATTAATAGCTTGAAGTTTTCATCATAATTTATCGATAGGATAAATGATTGAATGAGAGACATCATTTATCTCTCATTCAATCATTTATCTTACCAAAGCGATCATGCATTAACATAATGAATCACACTTGTCACAAAATTACCATCTCTCAACAAAATCTTCATGAAAAAACACTTTCTATTTGTAGTAACTGGCAAACTCTAGTACTTAACTAAATTCAAATTGACTTTGTGATATCAACAAGACCATCTAAAACCTTACGATTTCTTGAAGGCAACTTTTACAACAAATTTTCGGCTCTATGGGTGGCTGGCCATGTCTTTTAGCCTTACCTATGCACTTGCCACATTAGTGTGCATCATAAAATGAATTTTTTAGGCCCTATCTTGACACTTTTGTCATCTATCTAGATGGCATCTTCATCTATAACAAGAGCTATAATAACCTTTTGTTCCATGTGTACAAAGTTATGGAATATCTTTCACCCACACTTATTGCAAGCTAAGATGATGTCCTTATGATTTCTTGAAAACAACCTTTACAACAAAGTTTTGGCTCTATGAGGGGTTGGCCTTGTCTTTTAGCCTCACCTATGCACTTGCCACATTAACGTGCATCATAAAATGATATTTTCAGGCCCTATCTTGACAATTTTGTAGTCTATCTAGATGAGATCTTCATCTATTACAAGACCTAGGATAACCTCTTGTTCCATGTGTACAAAGTTATGAAATATTATTCACCGACACAAATTACAAGCTAAGGTGAAATCCTTTGCATATATCAGTCAACTAATTGGGCATTTTCATCATGCATGAAATACATGTGGATCCTAATAAACTTAAGGTCCTTTGAGATGGCCCTCTTTGTCTAGCATTTTAGATCTCGGTTATTTCCAAAAGTATGAACTTCTAAGAGATTCTCATTCATAAATATTCCCATGATGCCCTTCCCCTTCATGCTTATGCTAAATAGAAATCTTTTATATAGAATTTAGATGCTCAAGCATATTATCATTTGAAAGATGCTCTTTGCTTTGCTCTCAAGCTTGCCAAACCCAAATTGCAGCAACTATTTGATCACAGAAATAGCACTTGCCAACAAGCCATAGGCGTTGTACTTATACAAGAAGGGCATCTAGAGACTTGACATTTAGAATTTTTATTGCAAACCAAATTCAATTATATCATCTATGACAAAGAATTTTATCATGTAGTCCAAAAAATTTAAAGGTGGCACCATAATCTTCTCAATAGGAAAGGTCACCTTGCATATTCATCATCAGTGCCTTTACTTCTTGAATTCTCAATCCAAAATTCAGGAACTTCAACCATTGATGTGATCATTTTATGTTCAATGATTGCACTTGGCAAGCAAATATAGTGCCTCCAACGAAGTGATGGATCTTCTTTGCCCTCCTTAAGTACTTAAACATCTTGGCTACTCAATGCACATCCTACGATGAACAAGAAAAAAATTACTCCAAAGATTCAACAACTTGGTCCAATAATTAAAGGTTTCCCACAGCTAGTGAACTAGACCCCTTTCCTTTATTACAGCTAGAAGAATGGGTTGCCATCTAAGGCCACTCAGCTTTGTGTTCTTCTCAGCCCCACTCCAACTTTTTTTCAAGAAAGCTTGGTCCCTCCCCTGTGGAAGTTTGTTAAGGATTTTATTAGTTGATGTTATCTTTGCAGCCAAATTAAGCCTTTCAATCAAAAGCTTGAATCTAACAGCCATTAAAGTGCCTTCACAATCATAGAATCGTTTCCATATACTTCAACGGCTGTTTGACTATAATTCAACACCAGCATAATTGCATTTTTGTGTTGTGTGCTAATTTTATAATGGCAATCTTTATGCCATGCATCAAAACAATTGATACCCCCAACACTACAGACTTATTCAAAAAACATGTTTGGAATGATTTCAGGTTGACACTCGCTGTCCTTTTGATATCTATTCAAGCTTCCGTAGCCAGTCATGTCAATCATTAAGGAAGCTTCTTAGTTGTTAGTTGCACTTCTCCACTTTGTTTCGTATGTGGTGTAATGGCTAGACAGAGGTTGTTAATCACACCTTACGCCAAGTTTTTTACGTTGATCATTAGCAAATTAAGCAGCGTAACAACTACTTGCATATCATTCAACACAACTAAAATCAGGCTACCCACATCAACATGAACCGTTCTCCTTTCAAAATCTATTATGCTTTCAAGCTTTGGCACATTTGAGATACTGGTTGCATATCCAGCTCCAAACACAACCCACCAACAGTTCCATGAAACAGCACTTCCTTTGTGCAAATTTTGCACAAAGCTTCACACAGAAGTACCATATTCTTATCTAGTACCCTATTCTTCACAATTTGGTATATGGTATTTGATTTCACTAGGATATGGAAAGGTTTCACATCAAACAACACCACAAGGTGAAGCCTGTCAAAATGGACCTTAATAGTCCCCAAGTTGTCAAACACAATGCTGCTCAATTTAGCATCCAAAAAATTGGTAATGTGAGCCATCTTAAGTTGTACAAACCATCTCAACCGGAGGAGTTTTGCATCTCTTGTCATGTGTCTATCATTCCAATTTTTCAAAAATCATTAGTCAATGATAATCTGCTCAATCAAAAAAGGTTTTAAATTGTGCCAATCCAAAAAGAGCAAACTGCTAGTTATCCAATTGATCATAAAGGCACTCTAGCAAATTGGCCAAGTGGTTCCTCAAGACAACTTTTGCAAAGTATTTTTCTTATCTACAATATAAAATAAGAACACCTTCCTTTGAGCAAGGAGGAAATGATGAGACTCACACTTTGTTGTGATCTCTCATTGTAAATGCGTGCTTGTGCACTTCGCATGATTCATGGAATCCTTTCTAGTCACGTGTAAACTTAGACTAATCGAGGTGCCTTTGCATCTGCTGGCATTAACCAGCCAACACTCATCCTTGTCTTCGTAAATCTTTTCAACCCCACAATGAAGAGTGTACAATGACCCATTTTGACATCTGGCTCCCTTTCATTTCGTTTTTTGTTGTTGTGAGCTGGCTCATACTACTGGTATCCTAGCGAGAGATGTGAAGATGTAAACCTCTAGAATATTGCCATTCATAGCTTGACTCATATGCATTTGGAAAATTGATTATGTTTCACCATTGCAACCCTTCATATTGTTTGGAACTAAACTAGGGACTTGATCATGGTATATTCACAAGGCGGTGATAAATCATTTTCACAACATGCTGATTCTAAAGGGTCTTCATTCATTTCTTCAGAGCATATCACAGGCATCCAAAATGCACTTACATTGTCCACTCTGACAACCTGAATTGTGTAGCTTCTAATATCAGCCCAGCATCCCAATTATGCACATTTTCAGTGGAAACCATCAGACTAATATCTAAATGTAAAAAAGCAATGTTTAACTGCTCACAGCACATTGCCATTTTAATAGATTTTTAAAAAAGTCATGGAGATCAGAAAAATACTAACCCCGTTTAGCCCGTCTCAGTCTATGGTAAATTCTTGAACAAGCTCGATCAGGAACTGCCCTTGTAATATATATATTCAGCTCATATAAGATTCCACAATATACTAGATTTAAATTGGTCTGATAGCATATAGCTAATGTTTTGGATCCTTTTGTTTGAGGAGTAATAGCTCCTCAGCATATTGCAGCAGGTTTTTTGAATATATTATCAGGTAGTTCCATCTAAGTGTCCATCCTCACCAATATTTTTACAGCATTAATGTTTTTCTCTGATTGGTTCCATTATCACAAAGCTGCTCCAAATTGGCTTGGTTCCAAGTTGTAGAGTTGTCTATGTTGAAGAATCTAGAATGCTAATTTTACTGCACACTCTGTGGGTTGCTAGCATGTTCTGCATTGTATATGGGCAACGCTGTTTCGGATCCATTTATGGCAGATGTGATGTGTATAATGCGAGAAATCAGGCAATATGCATTGTTTCAATCCATGTAACTATGCGCAAATGTGTACATTACACACATGCCTATATATATGTAAGCGTGTGTGTACACATAAATAATCACCCAAAAGCTAAGATATATATCTTTTGGGGTGTTTAAAATTTCACACCAATTGACAAACTAAATTAAAAAAATCTCAGTTCACTCCCAAATTGATCCAATACATTAGAGATCTACCTTCTGAAGGCGATGTTTTGGCTGTGAAGGGTAATATCTGACTGGCTTCAGCCCCGAGGGCACGCATCATGTGACCAGCTGCTCTCTTCTTTGTCTCTGAACAGACCCACTTATAGCTCCTCGTAGCACAGAAGGATGTTGAAAAATGGCGGAGATCTGATTTGGGTAGGCACACAGGGATAGATAAACTTAGCCCAACTGGCAGTCTAGGGCAAAGCAGAGCAGATGATTCGGAGGGATTGCAGAGAAGCACTCTGCTTATCCCTGCCATCTCTACAAAAAATGTGGTTGGATTGAGAAACTTTAATTTTAGGGAAAAGTCATATTTTCTTGAATCAGTATCACTTCAGCAGAACAAGGAAGATTTAAGCTTCCGGTGGGTGTGGATGACTTGAGCTACCAAGAGGAGCCCCCGTATGTCATCTCACCGATTCGCGGTATTTTCCCATGATTCATAAGGTTGGTGGAGTAGGTAAATTGGCATTTGAATACCTTTTAAAAATGTTTTCCATGTGTAATTTTTTTAATTGCTTGTAGAGACCACATTTTTATATTTTGCGTGCTGAAGCTAACCCTCGAAACCCATCATTACAACTACTTGGAGGTAGAAAAAAAGATAAAAGGAGTGAAGGTAGGCAAGGGTTTAATGGGAAGGCACTTCAATGGTCACATATGTCCATTGGGTCAAAATAGAAAAAAGAAAAATAGAAAAAAATTCAATGGTCACATATGTTCATTTGGTCAAAAGAAAAAAAATTCAATGGTCACATAGGTCTTTGGGTTCAAGGAAAAAAGATTCAATGGTCATATAGGTCTTTGGGTTTAAGAAAAGGATTCAATGGTCGTAGATGTCTTTGGGTCAAGCAAAAAGGAATTTGCAATTTTTAGTTTATATCAAAGAAGTGTAGTATTTTATTTGTATTTCATTTGATTTCATTTATTTTTTACAGTTGTTGCAAGTGAAAAAATTCATTCAAATTTCATTGCAAATCGTAAATCTACTAAAAAGGGATTTAATCTTATATCTAAATTTTTTAAAGTTTAAAAACATATAGGATTGAGCAAGATATTGCTCTTACTAGACACTTGTTTATTGATGCACTTATGCACATTCAGTCTTCTCAACGATGGCTACTCTTCTATAAGGCATTGATAGGTGCTCCATTTGACACAAATAGTTTTCATTACATTGATACTTTGTTAGCTTTTTCCAATGGTGTATCCTCTCACCCTTTGTCCTCTTTTTGAGTCCTCGTGTTTCATAATTAATCCTTCCATGACCACTATCACTCATTCTTATCCCTAATGTGATCTCTTCCTCTAGTGTTCCCTCCACTATTCACTCCATTAATGTTTCACTCACATACCATCCTTACAAGCATTTACCCATTAGTGTTATTCCCATAATTATAGCACTTATACTATTTCTTCTCCTTGCCCTATGTCCACTCCACTTTATAATGCCATTCCTCCCTCCATGATCATGACCATGACATTGCCTCCTATCAAACACCCTGATTATAATTCATCCAATGTTTCTTGCACCCATTATACCACTAGCATTCCCAGTTTTACCTTGGATACACTATTGCAAAACTTTCCCAACCTTGCAAAAGAGGTGAATAATATGCTCAACAACAAAGATTTGATTGCATGCAATCCTCCACATCAGACACCACTTGTCTTCATATTTGTAATCTTTTCATTGCCTCTTAGTTTTGTTAAACCAATATTTGAAGTGTGTAATGAAAAGGAGACTCAAATATCCAATTACAATCTTGTAATGTTGTATGTTTGAATTTTACATATGAGGATGAGAGCTTAGCAAAGTTATTTCCAATAATCTTGAGCAATTGGGTTATTTAATAGTTTTGCTCTTTGACCCCCAACAAACCATGAATTATTTTTTTGTCATGTATTTTTTTGGAATTAATATAACATCAACACTATAAATCACATATAATTTAATTACCCTTAATATTGTTTGTAAGTCACTCAAGGGATGGAGGGTTTCACTAACAATGGTAATTTATTTTTACTAGTATAATAAATCTTTATTTACTAGCTTCGATAATTAATTATTTACTACAAGGTTGCTACTAGATTACATTTACCAAACAAGCATCATGGTAACGATTAAAAATTTAATTTGGAAGATCTTGGTTCCCACCTTGAGAATTAGCTATTTTGGGTTGTTATGACAAATGTCATAAGTTATAAGGGCATTTATGATAACCATAAACCTATCATAAGATTCTATGACACTTATGACAACATCTTTGTTATTGTAGTATTTGGGTGCCCATGCATGGAAGATACCTTATGATAGTTGTAAGATGATATGTAAGAGATCCTCCTAATTACTACTTAAACATTGAAGAATAACTCACTCAGAGTAGTAGGATGAATCAACAAGTGTCACAACAACCGTGCAACAACCTCATTATAATGCAATTACTCACACATGCAACATGAGAAACAATAATCAACCTAATCCCAAAACATTTGTTCCTTCTTTTTCTCTTCCCACTTCTCAACCAGTGCTTCCTTCCACTCCTCGTCTTACTCAACACTTTATAAAGGAGTATAATCTTGTCAAGTTTCTTCCTGCTACTCTAACTAAGATCTCTCTTTGGAAATCAATTCAAACTTTGCCTACATACCACGAGATCCTCCAAGATGTCTTGTAGAAAATAGTGTAGCAAACTTGTTAGAGTGTATGAATTCAACAAAGTTCAATATTGTGTTTTTAAAACACAAGTTATTCGCTTTGGAAGTTCAAAATCAATATTACCACCTCATGATTGTTGTGATCATTAATAAATATTAGATAAAAAGTACCTTATTGACAATGAATTAGGTCTTAATGTTTGTAGCACAAACCCGTTGCATCATATAAATGTGGATAGCTCTCTCATTCAACCTAATTCTATCTCTATTTGTAGCTTTGATAATGTGGTATATAGTCATTAGGTACAATCATATTGCATATTATGTTGGCTCGTGTGACTTTATCCATGCCCATCCATGTCATGCCTAATACTCTCACATACAAACTTCTTCCAGGTAGATTGTGGATTCATGACATGCAAGTAGTCCCTTCTACTCTTCAACACACAATGAATTCATTTATAATAATAAGATGTACACATTGGAGGTTGACAAGTACTTACAAAGTTGTTTACAAATGGAAGTAGGATCTAAATTTCTTTTAAATTTTACAATTCCTTCTTCAAGCAAAGTGGATACACCAACTCCTATTGATGAAACTCCTTCGCCTAAGGAGGTACTCCTAGAGGATGATCGATGGTCATTAGACTTTACACCTTCCTATGTTGGACAGTTTAAAATCTCTCCATTAGAACTTGAGACTCAAAAGGTAGATTCAGTGCCACCCATGAAGGTTTCCCATTCTTCTAAACAATCTAAGATTATCTTTGTTGTAGCTTTTATTTCATCAAAGTCTTCTAATTACTCTTCTTCACATGAAATTAAGAATTATGATGCTCCACCATCTTTGTCAGAAATTATGACATCCCTTTATGGTCTTGATTTTCATATCAATTTTTAGATTGGATATAGAGGCAATGGTTGTGGTGTAATTGAATAATGAATCAAAGTTCTCATATAACCTAACATGTGTAAAGCTTCATTTGGTCTTGATTACAATCCTTAAAAACTGACAAAAGCATCTCATTGACCATCTCTCAAGGTGAATGTGATATCTACTTCTTCTAAATACCTTCCTCTAATTAATCATTACTTAATTGATGTTAGTTCTTCCTATGGAATACCTTCATTTGACATCCTCTCAATGGATAATTCCTTAGCTAAATTTATGGGAGCTTACGATAACCTTCCTTGATATCATCAGAATCATGGATTTCGCTATTGTTTAAATGTTGAAGCATACTTTGGGAGAAAAATCTAAATAATTGAATGATATCTTCAAACTCACTCTAGAACTCCCACATCCATTAGATGTTATTGAACATAATAATATTATCATGAGAGATACCATTGATGCCTTGGATAATCTTGAAATAGAGATTAAAATTGGAAAATGCTTAGATTTTGATAAACAACATGAACATTCTTCTCTTTTACATGAATGTCCTAAAAAAATTACTTGGATTTTTTTTAATGTGCTCAATATTAATTCTCAAATTGTGACCCATAATATTGTGTTGCATGTTGATGCCAAGCTTATTAAACAAAGGATTCAAAAAATGGACCCCCAGGTTGCATTGTTAGTTAAGGCTGGGATTGAGAAGCTTCTAGAAGTTGCCTTTGTTTGCCCTCTCAACTATTCTCCTTGGCTCTCAAACATTATTTTTGTTGCTAAACTAGACAATCATATTAGAATGTGCACTCGATTTAAAGACCTTAACAAAGCATCCTTAAAAGTTGACTTTCCCCTTCCAAACATAAAATGATTGTTGATTCCATTGTGGGCTATGCTTTACTATTATTTATGGATGGCTTCCTTGGATTCAACCAAATCTTTATCAATCATCATGATCGATTTTAAATAGCTTAACCATGGGTAACATTTTGCTAGGTAGTCGTGCCTTTTGAATTAAAGTTTATATGCGTGTCACATAATAATGTTCTATGACTCTTATTTTTCACGATTACATGTATAAAATATTGGATGACTGCACCAATGATATCTTGGACAAATATTTTTCATCGCAAGGTCATGTCAAAATATTTTGTTAAATCTTTGAATTCACTTGTAAATATAACACGTGCTTGAAGCCTCATAAATGTGTCTTTGGCACTAATAGTGGAAAACTATTAGGAATCATTGTTTTACATTATGGCATTTAAGTAGATACAAAGAAAATTGACACTTTAGTCAACATGCCACCTCCTATGAATATTTCTCAACTTCACAAATTACAGGGAAAGATCCAAGCCATTCATAGATTTGTTTCACAATTAGTGAATTCAACCTTTCCTTTCACCCAATTGCTTAAAAAGGATATTATTCTAAATGGAACATGGATTGTCAAAAATATTTTGATGATTTAAAAATTGCCTATTCATCCTATCTTACAACTATCGGTTTTAGATTGTCATTTTCTTCTTTTTTCAACTACTTCATCTAATGCTATTATAACTTTATTGGCACAACACAATGACGAAGGTAAAGAGCATGTTGTCCCTTACATATTTTTCACTTTACTCAATTATGAAGTTTGATATCTTGCAATTAAGAGACGATGTCTTGTTCTTGTATTCATGATACAAAAGTTGAGACATTATCTCCTTAATGCTCAAACGCATGTCATTATAAAATTTAATATATTGAAGTATTTTTTTTAAACTAAAATTGATCTTTTAGGATGCCTCACTAAATGGATTATGTTGTTAACAAAAATTGACCTTAATTTTTTTCACTAAAACAAATTAAAGGCCAAGCCTTAATTGAAAACTTAGATAATGCCCCTTCACCATTCATTATTCACAAACAAGATTCATTTCATGGTGATCTTGTCCTCCTTTTGGATGTAGATAAGACACATGGTATTTTTTCTTTTATGGTTCTAGATGTTGAATTGGCTCTAATATTGTTGTCATATTAGTACCTCTTTTGGTAAAGCCAATTACTCTATCATATTGTCTAATTTTCCTATGTACCAACAACATCATTAAGTACTGTGAAGCCCTTATAGGTAGTTTACATGTGAATCTCCCTTAAAATTCAACACTTATGTATCTTCAGTGATTCAGAATTTATTACAGGACAAGTAATGGGAATGCATCAAGCAAAACAAATAAATTATCTCAACGTCATTACTTAGTCTTTACACTATTAAAGAACTTTGCTTCTTACACCATATAGATACAATTTCACTAAAAGATAATCGACACATGAATGTAATAGCAAGCATTGCTTCCCTTATGTCCCTTGATGATTTATTTGTGGACCACTAATTTATCATCCATAGTCTTACTTCACCCACAATTTTAGAGAGCTTTGTTGAGATTTATTATTACTACAACATGGATTCAGATGAGTGTTACTCCCACATTATTTAATATTTGTGTGATGGTACCTTTCCCAATCTCACAACTAATAATTCTCAATCTTGTATACATAAATTGTCACACATTACATCATTTTATCTAACATTATTTATCGAAGAGGATATAATGGTATTCTACTTCGATATCTCAATAAATCATAGATTCCTACTGCCCTTTAAGAAGTCAATTTAGGTGCTTGTGAGGGGGATTTTGGTGGTAGAGCTTTGGTCCAAAAATTACTTTGTATGAATTATTATCGGGAAATTATGGAAAAAGATTCATTTGCCTTTGTCAAAAAGCTCCCTCAATATTAACAACATAGCAGCTTGATCCATGCTCCCAACCAAGAACTTTGAGCTCAAGTGTTTCCTTGGCCATTTTTCCGTGTGGGGTTTGGATATTATTGGAAAAATATCTCCTCATTCCCAAGGACATATGCATCATCATATAGATACAAATTACTTTACAAAATGGGTCAAAGCTATTTCACTTTCATCCACGATTGTTGAAGTAATTTGTCAATTTCTCCTTGAGAATATCATTTCTAGATTTGGTTTACCTTCCACTTTGGGTTCTAACAATGGCACATCATTCAAGACCAAATATGCGAAGAAGGTCCCTAATGAATTTCACATTCAACGTTTCTTCTCTACACCTTAGCAGATCCTTAATCAAATGGTCAAGTTGAAGCTTCTAATTAAATAACTAAGTCTTTTAGAAAACTATTAATAAACATGCTAAAGATTGGAATACTCAATTATCATATGCTTTCTTGGCCTATGAAGTATTTGTATAGATATATAGGTATCACCCCCTATAACCTTTTTTATGATGATGATGCAATTATGCCTTTAGAGTTAGAGATTCATTCATTGCGAGTTTATCTCAAGGGAATCCTTGACGACAATTCTTATAAAGAGCAAAATCTTCAACTTCTTAAAATTCTTGTTGAACAAAATGCTCTCAAACATCTTCAAGTTTATCAAAATAACATACAATGTAACTATAATGTTTAACAACCTTCCATGGTTAGTGACTTGGTGTTCTATGAGAATCAACACAAAGTAACACTCCTCCAAGTGAAAAGGGGAATTTTAGCCCAAAATGGTTAGGATCATACATCATCACCGGCGTATAGATTAGGTGCATATAAATTAGTAGCAATGGATAGTCACTTACATAGATATTATGCTTGATATTATTTTCTCTCACTACTAAATGGCATGCTAGCATCTTTCTTCTTTAATGATGTTATGTTAGATAGTTGGAAATTGTTTCTACTTGGTGTACATTGCTTATTTCATGACAAACATAAGATTGTCTTGAAATAATTTTGTAGTTTCTCTTTCAAATAAATTATATCTTTTATGTTAGCATGTAATTTAGTATTTCATGTACCATGTTAGTTAGATCACATTTGTATTTAGTTAAATAAATGCTCTTTATATCATGTCAATGTTTAACCTAACATGTGCATATTACATAATCATTTGTTGTATTTAATTAAGCACTTGTGATAGGTTGTTTAATTAGATCATATTTTACACACATATCAATTTAATCATTGTTGCACTTATTAAGGAATCTCTTTAGATTATTTAATCAATCACAAGTGTATTAAATTTTACATATATGCTTGTCATTATGTTTTACTTAGACCTTTGTTGCATTTAATTAAAGCAATATAGGACATTGTTTTTGAATTAAACCACATGAGATATCCATGCAAAGCATACATATATAATTTATAATGCAAGATGTATAACAATATCACCACTAGAACAAACTATGGTGTATATTAACAAAATGTCCCATCACCTCACAAATGATTACTAGTAGAATATTTACGTCCTAATAATTATGTTTGTGGGATGTATATATATCTATGTGACACTACAAAACATGAGTAACTCCTAGAGTTACTTTTTGTATGTAGTCCCTAGACAAGGCCTCTAAGTTTTGTTGCCTCTACCATGACTCTCATATGCTCACATTGTAGTTGATCTCTCTTAGCTTACACTCTCTCCACCTCATCTTTTATGGGATCCATGTGAGATAAATCTACCATCCTATTCTCATACATTGTTGTCAACTACACTATGAGATTGAATATGTCCTCACGTCACTTGTACACTATGTGAATGCATGCAACTAGCCCACATTGGCCACTAGGTGTCTACGAAAGATACCATCTCTATTATGACATGACTCACAAAGTCATGCCATAATCACGATCCAACTATAATAAATCAAGCAAGTATGAAATCAAGAATCTCATCATGTATATCAAGATTGAAGCAAACATATGATATTTAGATTAATGAGTATATACATAATATCTCACATGGATCTTTATCTTGCCAATTGGAGTTGATTGAAGTAGTAGGAGTATTTGACATTATGGCCTTTAATATAGTTGGGTGCATAATAGTAGAAACACTACTTGTCTCCACGTTCTCATAATGACTCGATGCCTCAATTGAAGAGGGTGGTGATCACGATACATGTGCTTGAGAAGTAGATCTCTCGAGTAGTCTATCATCATCCATCTTATCTCTCCTATGCTCTCCTCCCCTATCCTTTATGATCATTTGGTCCTAATTTTGCTCATAATTATGATCCTAATACTGCTCATAATCACAATCCCAATCTTAATCTCAATCTTCATCCTCTCCATCTATATCATCATCCTCCTTGTCCTCCTCTAAGTTGTGTCTTTGGTAATCCCATGGCCTGGGATCACTCGTGGGATAACCTACATGAAACAAAATGGCATGGCAAGTAATGCTCCACCATCTAGTGTAGATCCTCAAGATAGATCTACATCATCCTCATTGGAAATTGGAAAAGTGTCTTAGTCCTCATCATCTGCATCACTCAAGGCAACATCTAGTATAGTCAATCAAGGCTCATCTTTGGGTCTCATGGTGTTGTGGGTTGATTGCATATAAGTCAATACTAGATGGGGAGATCATGTATCTGACCAAATTGTCATGTCACTTGATCATATTAGAATAGCATCATAATGTATTCATAATAGTCGATTAAGAGTCAATACCATTTAATCATCACCATCTGATTTAGGATGCTTGATCATGCTATCATAGTCCTATGCGACCTCCATAAGATATTTGTAGGCTCTAATTTGTCAAAACCAACTATCAAATATAATAGATATCCTCTCTTTCATGGTCCTGTTAATGTGTAGGCATGTGCTCATGGTCTCACCCAATTAATCTCTATCTAATAGCCCGTTGGCTTCATGCATGCTATATGCTCAAATTCCCACACCTGGAGAAGTGCATGGATGTAATGTCCCTTGAAAATTATTATATTAGATCTAAAATTATTTTAAAACTTTAAAATTAATCTTTACCAAAATTTCTAAAATTACCTAAACACTACTAAGCAGCTAGGTGGCAACTAGATGAACAAACACACCCAAAAAGTAAACAACTTCAAATAACTTGATAAATTATTGATTTGCACGAATTGAATCAAGGAATAATAATTTATTTTTTGTATAAAATGGTGTATTCAAACAAATATACTCATGCAAACATCAATTCAAAATCTAGAACTAAATTGGTGCCTATAGGCACCAAGGAGCAACACTATCTTTGAATAAACTTCCTACAACACACCCAAACATTATTATTAATAAAATACCAAATTTGAAATAATAAAAAATAAAAATTTACATCCAATAATTTTGTTATTACTATCTACAAAAAAACAAAAATCAAATATGAGTTTGTTCACACCAAAACTCCTAAAAACCTCCCGCACTGCTATGAAAAATAAGGAAATTTTAACTTTCGACATACTAGCAATCTCTATGTGATATTACACTTTAAATACCCTCAAATCCACTACCCTTAATCCTATATGATTTATCATCCTTGAATAACAACCTTCAAAGGTTTATCATCCTATGAAGAGAAAGCAACAACTTTTTTGAAAAATAACAAGAGACTGAATGAAAATTGAACCAAATTCATCTATATGTGAAACCAATTCAAAATTCAAATTGGCATCCATACCACTACTCAAAACAGAGGAAATTTTTCATTTTTCCAAGTGTCTCCTAACCTCCACGAACTTCCAATGAAAATGCCAACTTCACCAAACTATTAATTGTCAAAACTTGCCATAAACTTCCAAAGAGCCACTGCACATGCCAAAAGAAACTTTCTCATTTCCCATGCCACAAATATGGATATTTAATATCTTAAAATGTCCTTTGATCAATCATATATAATTGCATACCAAACCTTGATCCTGTGTTTGCATGAAGTTGCTTCTTCCTCTTAAGCATCTTGAAACATCTCTAAAAAATGTTCTTGAGCTATGTAACATCATGAAAAAATATTTAATATGCAATCTCATATCCCATATTACTTGTGAATTTTTATCGTTCTTAACATCTTCTTGGATTAACAGTCTCTCCCTTTCAAGCTTTCTCCAGATTGCATATGTGCACTATCACCAATAAATATAAACCTAGAGTCCTTGCGCAATGATATATATTTTATCTATGCAACAAAATGGATTGCTAAAAGAACAAAATAATCCTCCAAAATAATGAATATACTACTTGGAAACAATTAACCTTTGATCTTGGAGTTGTTGGGATATTGTCAACTCGAAACAACAATATTTATTCTAAATTTTATTTCAACTTGATGGATGTTGTATGCAACTCCATATTGTGATATATATCAGCAATAGTACAACTGATGAATAGATATTAACAATATACAACATCAATACATACCCCTCTCAAATATGGATTTTTACCCTATAGATTGTTTTGCATCTTTAGCTAGCGATGCATTGCCATTAGGAAACTTGCACCTAGCACTTCTAAAACAAAAGATGATTATACAAATCTAATATGTGTTGCCTATAGATCTATGACAATAGACAATAAAATACTTATAATATAAATTACACGTTTCAAAATAAACAACTACTTTAAGCCCCAATGTACTAAAACAAACATAGCTAAAAAGAACAATAGTAAGCTCATTATTTACCCCAATCTATGAGTGATCATTTCCAACTTCGTGGAATTGTATCTAATAGCCAAGCCATAACAATGCAGTAGTAAATAGTATAACATATAACAACAACTTGATGCCATAACACTTCGAGTACCCAAACTATACATAAAAAACTTACTTTTATAGAAAGTGAAGTACTCACTGAATTCATCCATTGCCATATACTTGACACCCTTAGTATACATATTGTCAAAAGTTGCCCACAAAATCCTCCTCTTCATCTTTGATTTAGGAATAATTAATTCCTATTAATGAGGAAACTAGATTCATTTCCCCCTCTATAGCTACCGTCTTGAATGCTTTGCCAAAACACACCATAGAAGTAGAAGGAGAAATCTAAATATTCACATTGCAAGAAATAGGTCATGTTGAACACTAATGATATTTTTTTTTAAATGATGAGTTGAAGCATCCTCTTAAGAAGAAATAAGTCAATTTACCTTCAGCAATGTCAGGGGGTCATCTTATTCTTCTTCTTATGCATCATCAAGGTAGAGAAACATAAGAGGAAAGTACTTGTTGTAGTTGTACATTTTGATTCAAATAAGTGGATACTTGATTTAGGGGCCTTGCATCACATAGCTTCACCAGAGGGTATGCTTGAACTTCATTTGTCTTATTCATAATAACATATCCTTATGGATAACAACACATATATGTGTGTTTTTTGTGGAGGGATCTATTGATATGGATGACAGAGTAGATCCAATGATGTTCTTTGTGTGCTTTCATTGTTAATCAATCATTTCTATCTATCATACAACACATGGTGGAGTAAGAGAGAGTGTTGAGTTTCCACTAGATTCTATCATTATTCGATATTCACATAGCAAAGATATTGTTGTAATTGGGGAGGTTGATCACAAATTTTGTGTCTACACCTTCTCAAATTTTGCTCCTATTATTGATTTGACTAATGCACATGATATGACATCTAGTGTGAACATATTTAATGAGATTCAATATGACCATTTGAATCTTGGAGTGCTTTCGTATTCTAAGATCTTAGAGGTCTATGTGTTGATATTTCGTCTCATTCGTCGATTTTTTCTTTAGATGATACTTGTGTTGCTATAGTTTGGGCTCCTTATGATTTAGTGCAGTAAGACTCATATTGTCTTCTAGGCATGGATTCATGGGATGATCACTTGACAGACATTACACATTCATTTGTGAAGTCCTACATTTTATATTGGGAGACACCATTGGTTGAATTAATCTCCTCTTTAATGAAGATGATCCTTATTCAATTGTTATGAGTGAGCACTTTGATCCTCTTGTTCATTCTCTGCATGATCATTCTTTTGAGTTTTATATGACTATGGATACATATGAACAACACTTGGAGGTCCCTTTGTCTTCAAAATAGGTATCCTTGTCTCTATATGATGTTATACATCAATTTTTAAGAGATTTTTTATTTTCATCTTCAATAGTGTGTCCTAGAATGCTTGGTATGAGTGTGGGAGCCAACACTCTTCGACATCATGGAGACAATTGAGCATAATTCAAAGGCATCACATTTTGTTTGTATTCCCTCGCTCTCCTTTCAATAATGAGGAGCACACCATCTTGGTTTTATTTCTTACTAGGCAGAGGAATATTGTTCAACAATATTGGATCATCTTCATCATTTAGTGTCAGACATCTTCCATCATTGATTGCATTGCATTTGTACATAGATACCTAACATGGCCTAGTAGCTAAACCCATTCTTGAATATTGTATTATTTGCATTTGTGTACATTTTACCTAAGTTATGATTAAGGGAATTTCGGTGTGATAGGAGTATCGTACCCGTTGTTGTGTCGAGCAAGTTTGACACCTAAGACCTAATCACACATTTTACTAAAGTTTACTTAAGGACCACGTATGAAACTTCTAACTTTTAGTGGATAGTTATCACATTATGTCTCGAGTCATAAGATCAAGGCAAATATCATAATCTCATGCCATCATATGTTCACCTTGGCCTGTATATCCAAGGGTTCCCCTTTGTAACATTATCTCATGTCATTGTATCATTTGCATCCTTGATAGAAAATTATTATTCTTTCGTTGTTGATATCTCTTGTGCTTTCATGGAGTGCCTTGATCTTGGTGGCTATAATATTAAACCAATATTGCATGGTATAAAACATTTTATACCCAACTCTAACAATAGTATAATATGACTCCTCATTAGGAATGGTTTTCCACGTATGAAAAATATAATGGAGGAAAAATATAACTCAGTGATAACTCTCAGTATCCTATTACTAGAAGGGGTAATATTTAATTGTGTTTCAGTGACAAAAGGTTTAAAACTCTCTACATGTTGTTTTGCATTTTCCAATTTCAATGAGAAATTTGGATTCAATCTGTAAGTTGAATGATTAAAGATTGCATGTAGCATTTGATATGCATGGTTACAAATTGGTAAGAGAAAGTTTGACAATATAAGAGGAAGAAGGAAGGGGAATTTGTTTAGGCTTGACGCCACTACTATTGTTAATTGTACCAATATAACTATTTTAAAAAATACTTGTATATTGTGGTACCATAGATTGGTCCACATAAGCGGGACTAGTTTAAAAACTATTTTGAATTAAAAAATCGTTGCACAATTTTTCTTATTTTGATGAGAGTTGACTTTTGTGAACACTGTGCATATGACAAACAAAGCATAAACTATTTTCCTCTAGGTAGTAACAAATATAAGAATAAATTGGACATTATTCATTGAGATGTATTTGGTCTTATGGATTTATTTTTTGATTGGTTAAAGGTATTGTATTTATATTAATATTTTAAAAAAACTTACATCTTAATTTGTCATATTTATTTCAAAATGTATACCCACCCCTATACAATCCACCATCCTTGAAAAACAAATACCCCCAACTACCCATACTTACAATTACTATGAATTATATAGTCTTGAGCCGAGATTCTACTCCTTTAACAAGATTTACAAAATATACAATATTACAAGAAAACATTTAATTTCAAACCCTCTAAGACCCACCAACCTTACCCATAGATACCATTGCTACAAATTATACAACCTTGAGCTGAGATCCTACCACTGAAACATCATTTATCAAATTCATTAGATTCATAAAAAAAATAAAAAAATTTAGGCCCACTAAGATTTCTTTCATGCCTATCCATCCCAATAATTCTCCACTTTGAATTTGAGCCTCTTTCTCATAGGTGTTTGGTTGGTCTGAACTTGCAACGCTCACTCCTTCTCCAAGTCGGCAATGTAGCTTTTTAGAAAATCCCACCCAATACGTACCTCCTCCTTCCACTCCTCTCTATCACTTGGCACATTCCAAATGAGAAATGATCGATTAGGAGGTGCATACCCTCATATGTGCCTCCATATGCCATTTGAAGTGTTGAAACCCTCCCTAGGATCCACCATCTACAACAACCCTTCCGAACCAAGGTGTCCCTCTCTTTTAACCACTACCAACATAATCCACCTTGTAGTTTTCTTATCCCTGAATTTCAAACACCGTGATAAGAGGAGTGAAGCGATTTTTGCATTGGTGCAATAATGGTACTTCAAGACCATATACTAAACCCCCAAAGTCATTTGAACAATGTGGAAGAGCATGGGATCATCAAAAGAGAAGATGTTTCACGGTTGATCATCCATGATCTTCCCAATGAAATCCAATTTATGTTTCACATTCCTTAAAGAGAAGTTTGCCTCCATCACCACTAGACTTCTTCACAACCTCCCTCAATACAATGTGAGAAATTCCATCATGTAACTAACATATAAATTCGCTCACACACTTATTCAACCAAGCATTAATCATTGTAGTTAATGTTTAATGCCCTCGCATCACCTTAATTCACTATTTGTACCTCCAATCCTTAAATTTCTATGTCATGAAAATCAAGCCACAAAAAATCATCATTGTCATCTTTTAATTGCTCACCAATTTTGATAAGGTGTTTTCCACCTTGTTTACATCCCTTTTAACATGAGATAATTTTAAATCTAAAAACAATTTTAATTTATTCCAAATAAATTTAATAATTTTATTAAGTTTCCAATTTTGATCTTCTCCTTTTGCAATGACATTTACAACTATTTTTGAATCTCCTTCTAGGTGCACATTCAAAATCGATATTCTGCAATCCATATTGATTGCCAGTAGTGCCACATTGGCTTTTTCTTCACTGTTCATGATATTTTGTAGTTTTTGAGCTCTAATTGCTAGAATATTCCCTAGTTCATCTCTATCCACACAACCTACTCCAAAGGGTCCAGGGTTGCCTTTTGGTGCCTCATCAAAATTGATTTTAATCCACCCTGCATCTAGCTTCTACCATTCTACTACTATTGATTACTTTGAATATGAATTAGTCTATAAAGGCCCATTAATGAGTTGGTCCCATGGATGTTGAATCAACTAGAAAATCTATATATTTTTGTCTCCTTCATTAATGATATTTTAAGATACACTTGGTTATATTTTATGAGGCATAATCTAAAGTTTTCTAGATTTTCACTAAGTTTAAAGAATTTAAAGCCTTAGTTGAAAAGAAAAAAATTTGCAAATTTATGGTTTTGAGATTTGATAATGAAAGGAATAATATTATATGGAATTTGGTGAATTTTAAGCATGAAAGAGTTAATAGACAAAAACTAATCCTATATTCCTCAATGGAATTGAGTGGCATAATGGATGAATATTTTAATTATGAAAAAAATAGAAGTATGCTAAGTGGTTCAAGACTTACAAATGCTTTTGGGGAGAATTTGGAAGTGTTGCTTGTTACTTATTAAATAGATCTTGTAAGGCTCTCGAAACAACACCTTATGAAGTGTGGATAGGTAAGAAACCCTCTATTTCACATTTAAGGGTAATTGGTTGTGACACTTATGTTTGTGTGCCTAAAGATATATGAAGTACGCTGGATCCAAAAATTGACAAGTGCATTTTCATTGGATACGGTGATAATGAAAAAGGTTATTAGTTATGGAATACTCTAACCAAGAAAATCATCTTTTCTAGAGATGTGATTTTTAGGAAACTTCTTGTTATTTATAATCTTAAATAACCAAAAGAAAAATATAAGGAAAAGAGAGTGCATTTTGAAATTAAGCAGGAAATTACACTTTGGGAAGAACAAAGAGATGGATTTGAGGATGATAAGGGAGAATATGAGGTATTAGATGATTTATTGGAAGAATCAAAGAACACGTGGATTAAAATAAGGAAGTGGTTGAGCAAGATCAAGAACAAAAAGAGCGCCATGCTCCTATTCTCAAATTATCTGGAATATAATGTAGTCTAATTGATAGGTATATCCCAACATTTATCCTTTGTATATTTTACTCATTTCAAGTACTAATGATGAACCTAGAACCTACAAGTAAGTTAGTCTTGCAAATGATAGTGATTCTTGGCATCAATCCATGTTGGAGGAGATGACGCCATTAGACTTGTGTGACACCTAAGATCTTGTTTGTGTTCCCAAAGGAAGGAAAGCCATTGGTTGTAAGAGTGTCTACAAAAATAAATTTAGAAAAAACTATTCATCGAAAAAGTACAAATCTAGATTCATAGCTAAGAGCTACTTCTAGGGAGGAGTTATTTTGGCGAGATATTATATCCTATTATAAAATTATCCTCTATTAGAATTATTTTATCCATAATTAATACTAATGGTTTTGAGTTTGAGCAAAACTATGTTTTTTCATGGAGACTTGGAAGAGGAAAATTACATGCAACAACCTAAAAGATTTGAGGTAAAAAGAAATGAACACTTGATTTAACATTCTCGTTATGGTTAAAATGATCACCCTCTACGTGGTATCAAAAATTTGAGTCATTTGTCATGAAAGAGAGTTTGGTTAAAAGTGAATATCATTGTGTATATATTTAATGTATAAGTGATCAAATTTTAATTATAGTCTTGTATGTAAATGTTATGCTATTTTTTAGTAATACTAAGAAAATGATTAGTGAATTGGAACCTCAACTTTTAGGAACATTTGACATGAAGGATCTAGAAGCTACTAGGTATATACCTAGCATATAAATCAAAAGAAATTAGGTTTAAAAAAAATGGTTGTTACAGAGTAAGTATGTTGGCACTATCTTGCCAAAAGGCCATTTCAAATTGAATTTCGATGGGGCTGTAGCATCCTAAAATTGCACCCTTTGCAATTTTGACAATATTTTAGGCCCTCACCTTACTAGTCTCTTTCCCCATGCTTGATCGGGACCTGTTTATGCCTTTGTTATACAACCAAACTTCATTTTTCACTTTACAACTTGCATAGCCCTGTGATCCTAACCCAAACTAGGGTAGGACCAGGGCGCCACACCCTAGTCCTCCTTGGGTAGGACCTATCTTGAGGCCCTTATCCCTTGGCCCTATTTCAATTGTGAGCCGGAAATAAATCCCCTATGTCGACCTCTGTCGGAAAATTAAACAATTAACGAGGAACAAGTATATAAGGAGGTCTTCCCCTCTCATTTTAATATAGCATGATAATCCACCATCATCATAAGGCAAGAGCATGATAGTGACCATAAGGAAAGGATGATACATCAAGCATTCATCATTCCTTAAGGCTACATACTCTTCATCTATCCATTGGAGCATGGTGCAGGACCACTTAGAGTTTAGTTGCTATGTCAATCAGATGTTTGAGTCTTAGGAGTTAGGGGTCATTTCATTTTGATTCAATAAGGTCTATAGAGACCATTTGTAATGTCATTTTATGTTTTTCGAGTATGTATGTCATATTTGGAGTCATATTTTGCAAATGTGTCAAATTTGTCAATGTCGTCATCGGGATAAGTTATACCAATAAAGTGTCATTGCTGTAAAAATTGCTAGTGTTGTCATCAGGATAGTTATTCCGATGAGGTGTCATGGTTGAGAAAAATGTGTCAAGTTTTTCATCGGGATAGTTATCCCAATAAAAGTGTCATCGAGATAGTTATCCCGATAAAAGTGTCATTGGGATAGCTTATTCTATCGAGATTGGCAAATGTTGTTTAGCTGACTATGGAGGGTTATCCCAATAGTTGTCCAATTGCCTCATTCGGTATAGCTATGTCGACATAGGGACTTTGGGGTAAGTATACTTTATTGGAATTGCACAAAAAGGTTACCCCATTGATATTAGTTATTCTGATGAGTGAAAACAAAGACTTCGGTTCTGGATTGCTATCCCAACGTCAGTGTCCAATAATGTTTTGTCAGTTCGGAATTGTTATTCCGATGTCATTGTTAAAATTTGATTTTTCAAACCTATAGTTGAACAATCATGCAGTCCAACGGTCACGACGAGAAAGTGCAAATTTTGTATAAATTGAATAGCAACGGTGGAAAACCGATTCAAGAAGGGTATAATATGAGAATTTGAATTTTTGAATCTAATTTTGTTACATAGTTTCAAATTTTTGCAATCACTGGCATCGCATTAAAAGGTTCGTATTTCCGCAATTCCTCTATTTCATGTACATATATGTTGTTGTATGAATTCAATTTGGTTGGACAATTGGCAACTACGGTTTCAACCATGTTTCGACAATTCTCCCTCTTGGTGGTGCATCAGAGCAACATTACACCATTCATTTGTAAGTATGTGTGTGTGCTAGGGTTTTGTCATGTTCATGCCATTTCATACAACATATGTGATTTCATCTAAGAAGCAAAGCATCATTTTCATCTATTGCAAATTTGAAGGTATATATTTCCATCATTTATTTCAAGTATTTGTAGTATTTCATTCAAGGTTGACTCCAAACCAGGGTTTGACTTAGGAAAACCCCTATTCCCAACCCCTTTCTTCTTCTTTCTGTGTGTAGGAAGTCTATGTGTAACCGTACTTCTGGAATTAAGTTTTATTTGTAGAGATGGAAAAACCCTTTTCGACTCGTAGAAAGTTCGAAGGACCAATAAGAGGGTGCCCCTGTCTCGATGCACGGTCCCTATAACTTTTGCCAAATTTTGCAGGGTAGCTCCGAATCATCTCAAACTTCTCAGATCCAGGTGCATGATTGCATCCCGAATCTGTAGCTCATTGTTTTTGCACACTTTGTCTTCAATTTCAACACTTTGCCTATTCAATTCAATAAAGAGGGTCAAACACATTCTAATTTCAAACTTAATAAATCTATTTAGTATTCAATCCTTGTATCATTCAGGATTGGATCTAGTAGATTCAACCCCTCTTTTGAATGTAAAGTTTCTCCAAGTGAAAATTGAGCTTAGTAAATTCCCTCTTCCTTCAAGTGGCGAATTGGCTAAGCTCCCAAACCCGACTCCTTACACCATTAATTCTTATTTTTGTTCTTATATCTAAGTGTATGCAATTTAAAATTCAAATTTTCATTTACAGGTTTGATTCCTTGCAAATTTTGAAATTTTAGAGGTTAATTTCACTAAAACCCTAGTTTTTGAATTCAAAATTGAGCTTGTGATTGGCATAATTTGGATTAATTATTTCAGATTTGAATATTCATTCAAATTTTCATCTACAAGTCAAATTTCACAATTAAATTTTAAAATTAAGTGGTTAATTTCAAAAACCCTAATTTTTAAAATTTTTAAAATTGAGCTTGTGGGTTGTTTAAATTTTGAATTCAAATTCCAAATTTGCAACCTTGGATCAAATTTCAAATTTTAAAATGAAGAGGTTATTTAAAAAGGCCCTAATTCTAAAAAACACATCTTCTAGTGGGTAATTTTAAATTTAAATTAAGAGATTATTTTCAAGACCCTAATTATAACTTTCAATTTCCTAGAAGGTTGCATGATTTTTCAAAATTTGAATAATCATTTTTCTAAAATTTTGAATTATTCAAATTTTAATTTCCAAATCTCAACTTTCAAATTCTCATTTTCAAATTTGCATTTCACATTTTTCAACAAAAAAAAAAGAAGTCAAATTTGAATCTCATCAATTTAATTAAGGGATTTTATAAAATCCTAATTTATTTTCAAATAATTTGCTAGAACTTAAATTTCAATATCAATCATGGCAATTAATGGACTTGATCTATTTTCTATTTCACATATAATTACATTAGTTTTTATGTACATTTATTATAATCATGTGTTGGATAATGGCTTCTTTCACTTCATGTTACTTCTTTTCATTCACAGTGCTTGGACATATTGCATTTTTCGAATTTCGAAGTTGATTCCTTTTCATAGATTAGATCTCAAAGCTTTCATTTTTCATATATTTTGTATTATGGCGATGTTTTTGAGAAAATACATTTCATACGTAGATCACCTAAAAGTTTTTGTAGATCCTAATCCTAGAGATGACAATGAGAAACCTAATACTTTTACCTCTCCTAGGGTATCTAATGTGAATGAATAAAAAGCTAATACTCATATCAATGATCTCTCTAAAGGAGAGCAAGCATTGAAGATAAATATGGCCCCGTCTTCTTCTCATACACATACCCTTGCGCAAGGGGGGCAAGGTCAAAATATCAGTGCTTCCATCTCTCAAGATCCTCCTTATTTACCTAGAGCCTATCTTAAACATCAAAAAATTTGTAGAGAAGGTGATGTCATGCATTTAATTCATGATCTATCTCCCCATATAACATTAATAAAAGATGAGGCCTTAGATAATAAGAATCTTCCTTCCCAATCTACCAAAGAGGATATGCATGATGAAAGAAAGGAAAGTCTTTCTCCACAAGATATTCCTTCTTCATCTAGTAATCCTTTTATTTCGTCTAAACATCTTTACACTACAAACTTAAAAAAAAAATATTATAACATTCCCCCGCCTTCACAATTAGAAGATTCTTATAGGAGTGGCTTTAACATAATATCAAAACAAGGTTTTAGAGGACAAGGACTTGGAAAATTTGAACAAGGAATTCTAGTCCCTATAAACCCTCCTACACAAATAACCATAGAAGGCCTAGGAAATGATAATAAATCTCTTATGGATGAACTCCTTAGGATTCAAGACTTAAAAAATCATCTTGCAAGACAACAAGCCATTAGCGCCCACAAAAGAGCTTCTTCTTCAAAAACTCTCTTTTGCTCATTTCATCAAACCTATGATCACCATGCCGATGATTGTTCTTGATTTTCAAAATTCAATAAAACAACTTATCGATAGTGGTAAAGTTAAAATCATGGTTGAAAATCCTTCCTCTTCTAATAACATCTCTTGTCCTCAATCTCAAAAGAATAAAGCTACATCTATTAATGATCAAGAAACTCTTCAACTAGAATCTTTTGGAAATTGAAGTATGATAAGAATGTTGTCTTTCCTTTTGTGAAGATTAGAAATAAACATAAAGAAGGAAATGGATATTGTATTTTTCATCATGGTGATTCTCATTCTCTTGGAAAGTGTAAAGCATTTAAGGAATTTTTTCAAGAACAATACGATCGTTCTCGTATATATGTCTTTCAACATATTTTGCTCTCTTTCTAGGTGAAAAGGTAGTGCCTTAGCACTCCTTTCCCCTCATGTTGCTCCTAACCCTATGACATAAGTAGTTAACTTAATTGGGGGATCTTTGTCATTAGAGGTGGTGCTTCTTCAATTTCAAATACCTTGGGATAACAACATGATTTTACTCTTTTTCTCTCCTCCTTTTAAAGTTTCACTATTTTCTTCGTGATTGCATTATTCATAAATGGATGTCCTTTCTTGCATGGAATTATCCTTCATGCGAGCATACGTATTTTTTCCTTAGACAGGACCTATTCCTTGCTTCAAATGGTGCACCTATTATGAATAATCTCTCCTTGGAGAAGTTTGGTGAAACTTCTTCCTTTCTCATTGAAAATTATCTCTTCATTTGTATTGTGTTATTCATCACTTGATGCCTCTTTCTTGCATAGAGTTACCCTTCATGTGAGTACATGTTTGTTCCTTTCTTAGGACCTATTATTTGTTTGAAACAGTCTGTCTTTTATGAATAACCTCTCTTTAGAGGATGTGTAATTTTCCTCTTTGTCCTCTTGCTTGGAGGGAAAGGGTAGATTTTTCACACACACACTCTCTATCTAATATATCACCATACCCTTTAGGGGTTGCATTTTTCATGTATTTGATATTCGTTCTTTCAATGGTATGTCTCTTATGAATAATCCCTCCTTGGAGGAATATGTGATCTCTCTCTCTCTCTCTCTCTCTCTCTCTCTCTCTCTCTCTCTCTCTCTCTCTCTCTCTCTCTCTCTCTCTCTCTCTCTCTCTCTCTCTCTCTCTCTCTCTCTCTCTCTCTTTGAAGATTACCACTTCTTTTGATATGCATTTTACATAAACTAATGTCCTTTCTTGCATTGGATATTCATTTATGTGAGTTGATTGTGCATTTCCTTATGCTTAATCTCTCCTTAGAAGATTGTGTAATTCTTCTCATTGTCCTTACACTTGGGGGGCATGCTTGATTTCTCCTCCTCTCTAAAGATCTACTTTTCCTTTGTTGAGTGGTGTTTGTTCATGATTGGGTGTTATTCCTTGTGTGAAGTTATTGTTTGCTCAAGGATTCTCTCTTATACAAGAGGTGTGAGTCCTTGGCTACAACCTCCTCTTCACTTGGCAATGCATATCTATCATAAACTTACCCCTCACATTGGGTCAAAAGTGTGTCATCCTTCATCAAGAATCTCTTTCACCTAGCAATAGGAGGAAGGTATGAATTCTTGTTCTCCTTCCTTTCCTTTGGTAGAATATGTTATGTTTGTTCAAGATATCTCCTCTTAGAGGTATATGTCTTTTGAGAAAATATTTCTTCTCCTCCAAGGATCCCCTTAACACTTGTGGCAAGATGTCTCTTTTTCAACTATTTTATCCTTGCTTGAAGAGTATACCCTCTCTAGCTTGGATTTATGACATTGTTACCTAGATGACATCTCCTTAGTGTTGAAGGTAAGGTATCCTTGTCTCTAGCTTCCTTAAGACATCAACATAAAACTATGTTGATATCTTAAGTGGGGGGCACCCACATCGCTCCCTTTGTACTATATTCTACTATTCTCTTGCATATCATTTTCGCATGTCTTAAACGGGGTGTTCATTCTCAGAACTAGAGTAAAAACTCTTAGAGCGAGATGTTTCACACTTGAAACCAGATGCAACACTTGATATATGTCTCATATGAGGTTAACACATCACCAAAAACAACAAAGTCTTAAACAGGATGGCCTCAAAACAAGGCACACATCTTCACCACTCGGCATTTACACATTTGAACACACACAATCGCCCCTTGGCATTTGCATTACATGTCTTGAACAGGTTGAAGAACACTAAAAAATAGAGAAAAAACTCTTACATGGGGTGCTATACACTTGAAACCAGACATCACTTGCACACACGCACAGGGATAGGTGGAACTGGCTAAAAACGACTAGACTATTCTTAGTCTCCTCCCCACATGGATCATCTAGATAAAAACATATAGGGGTGAGTTGTCCATGTCCCTTTCTCACCATGGATCACCTAGATTAAAACATCTAGGGACAAGTAGTCCATGCTCTCTTTCTCATCATTCTTCTCATGGATCACCTGGATAAACACATCTAGCGTGTATTCATGCTCTCTCTCTCCTTCCTCTCATGAACTCATAGTTTTTCTATTGATAGTTTATGGACGATGCTTGCTTTTCTCTTTTATGTGATCATTTATGTTCGTGAGATGGCATTGTCAAGAATGATATTAGTTGTTGAGACATTTTGATATCGAGGTCTCTTCGCCTAATTGACTTGAGGTCTTGTTTTTGGTCTTTAGCTTTTAGGTCTCGTGTGCCTTTGTGTTTTTGCCTTTGTTTGTCTTTTTGTTTTTTTCTTGATTTGTGTTCCCTTGCATATGTTTGAGTGAGTTAAGGTCCTAAGATTGGGGGCTTAGTTCCTCAAAATTAGTGATATCTTATGATCCTTGTGATTTTGCTCCACGTTCCTAATCTTCATCTCCTTTTCTTCTATTTTACCGTGAGTATTTGTGTAAGCTCATACTCCCGCTAAAGTGGGGGATAAATTTAGCGTCATAACATTGTACCCTTTGCAATTTGACCACATTTTGGGCCCTCACCTTACCATTCTCTTTCCCCATGCTTGATCGGGACCTGTTTATGCCTCTGTTATGCAACCAAACTTCATTTTTCACTTTAAAACTTGCATAGCCCTTTGATCTTGGCCTAAAAAAGGGTAGGACCAGGGTGCCAGGCCCTTGTCCTCCCTAGGTAGGACCTATCTTGAGGCCCTTCCTTCTTGGCCCTATTTCAATTGTGAGCAGGAAATAAATCAAGTATGTCGACCTTTGTCAGAAAATTAATCAATTAACGATGAGCAAGTATATAATGAGGTCTTCCCCTCTCATTTTTATATAGAATGATAATCCACCATCATCATAAGGCAAGAGCATGATAGTGATCATAAGGCAAGGAGACTACATCAAGCATTGATCATTCCTTAATGTTGCATACTCTTCATCTATCCTTTGGAACAACATTACACCATTCATTTGCAAGTATGTATGTGTTAGGGTTTTGTCACGTTCATGCCATTTAATACAATCCCTTTCTTCTTCTTTCTGTGTGTAGGAAGTCGGTGAGCAGGTGTACTTCTGGAATTAAGCTTTATTCGTAAAGACGGAAAAACCCTTTTTGACTCGCCTAAAGTTTGGAGGACTGATAGGAGGGCGTCCCTGTCTGGACACACGGTCCCTACAACTTTTGTCAGATTTTGCAGGGTAGCTCTGAATCATCTCAAACTTCTTAGATCCACGTGCATGACTGAATCCCAAATCTGTAGCTCGTTGTTTTGGCATACTTTGTCTTCAATTTCAACACTTTGCCTATTCAATTCAAAAAAGAGGGTCAAACACATTCCAATTTCAAACTCAATGAATCTATTTAGTATTCAATCCTTGTATCATTTAGGATTGGATCTAGTAGATTCAACCCCTCTTTTGAATGTAAAGTTTCTCTAAAGTTTCTCCAAGTGAAAATTGAGCTTAGTAAATTCCCTCTTCCTTCAAGTGGCGAATTGGCTAAGCTCCCAAATTTTCCACTTTATAGGAGCATCCAGGGGTAATCCCAGGTCATTTGGTGTTGGTTTTATAGTTAGAGATGAGAGAGGATATTTAATTTTGGGAGGTTCGGTGAAACTTCTAGATGGCGCTAACAATGATGCGAAGTACATGGCTCTTCTTGGAAGCCTTAAACTATGCAGGGAGAAAATATTCAACAGATCGACATTGAAGGTGACTCCCTTAATGTAATTCGATAAATCATGATTGTAAATGCCCCAAGTTGGAAATCAATAATGTGGTTAAATGCAATCTAGGAAACTTTGGAAGATATGAGTTACGCAATAAAACATATCTTCCAAGAACAGAATACAAAATTGGATTTTTTATCCAACTATGTCATAGACCAACAATGTGACTCCATCTTTTCGAATGTCACGTCTGCCTAGCATAGGTTCATTCTCTCAAATGATGTGCCATCCCCAGACACCTCCACTATGGTATGAAGTTTAGATTTTGAAAGAAGGAACAGTGAGTTGGTAGTAAGGAAGAGATTTGCATCAATTCTTTCGATATTTGGTCTAATCCAAAATGATGATTGAAGGGAGATTTTTTCATCCAAAATGTTTGGGCAAAAATAATATGGAAACTTATGAGTATATGATGACTGTAAATGGGAATTTATTTTCCCAAGAGCAGATTAAGTGTGTCAAGGAGGTCATCAAGGCCACAAGAGTCTTTGTTGATCCCATTTAATCTTTCTTATATTTTAATGGAATGGGAGCTACCCCCTTAGGTAGCAATTTGCCAAAAAAAAAGCATGTTGGCACTAAGCTTTCATTAGATATGTGCCTTGAGAATGATAACGATAATTTAAAGGATATGTCTTATGTGTCGTATGCTAGTGTTGTAGGAATTTTAATATATGCAAACGTTTGTGCAAGGCCATCTATTACACAAATAGTGGGAGTTTTAAGCAAGTTTATATCTAATCCTAGCAGAGAGCATTTTAATCATGTTAAAATAATATTTATATATTTGCAAGGTACATATAATTTTTTTTTGGAATATTTTAGGGCTACTAGTGTGGTTAAGATGTTAGACATGCGAGGATTTATTGATCACTAATGGACAAATTAAGTTGAAGAAGATTGACACTCAAAAGAATGTTTCATATGAACTTAATAAACCTGTGAGCATAAATAAATTTACTTGATGCAGGAAGGTCATGGGCCTTGCTCCTTATACTTATTTCATTTATGATTATATTTTCTTACAAGTGTATTTACAATATTTGAACTCAAGTGGGAAAATGTTGGGAATAAGCTACCATCAACATTTTAAATCTCGTGTAATTTAATTACACCAATTACTAATTATAAGTCACTCATAAGGGATAAAGAGTTTCACTAATAGTGGTAATTTATTTTACTTTCACTTAGTTTATTATGATTTTATTTTCTTATGAGTGTATTTACAATGTATGGTGTTAAGTTAGAGGTGCAATCAACCTTGTAAAACTCATTTAATTTAATTTATCCTAATATTTTTTGTTAGTCGCTCATAAGGAATGGAGGATTTCATTGATAGTGGTAATTTATTTTTCACCGATATGGTAATTATTTATTTATCGCTCAATATTTAACTATTTACTAGTAGGTTGTGATTATTTTATATTTATTGGATACCATTATGGTAATGGTAAAAAGGTTAAATTGGAATATCTTGGTGCCTACCTTGAGAATCAACTATCTTGGGTTGTTCTAACAACTTTCATAAGTTGTATGACCATCTATGATAGTTATGGCACTTGTCATAAGATGTTACAAATGGCTATGATAGCAACTTTTCTATTTTGGTCCCCAGGTGCCCATGCATGGAATATGCCTTATGATAGCTATAAAAGGTCATTATTACCTTACAATTGATGATTCTAAGGTGTAGTTGTGGGGATTAGGCCAATTTGGACGTCATTCTTGATGGTTGCATATTTTCTATATAATAAGTGTTTGTAAGTGTATTTTATATTATTCTGCTTTCTAGAGGTTATGTTGTCGAATTGAAAACTAAAAGATAGTTAAATAGAGTTGATGTATTGTAATCTCATTTGCATATAATACAAGTTTTTTATCTCTTCTTTTGTAGATTTTTTTCCTCAAATTGGTTTTTTTGCATCAAACATTATGTTATGTATTTAATCTTTTGTTCCCTATTTTTATTTTATTGTTGATTTGAATCTTCATATGTTAAATGCTATTAGATCACATTTATAGTAAATTTAAACTTCTATTATTTTTGTCCGCCTTCACTTTTCTAACAATATTGCCTTCTTGGATATTTTTAATCAACTTAAGCTTACTTGAAAATAATTATTAATGATTTTCCCAAGTGTGTCAAGAAGAGTAATGAACTTATTGAAGTTTATGAAATTCATTTTTTATTATCGTGTGGTAAAATAAGGTTCCAATTTGATGAGTATGAATTATAAATTATCTTCCTTGAGGGACTTCTTCTATTAAGAACGATGGACGCTTGAGTACTTTTTCTTATTTTATGGAAATGTGCACTAACCTAGAGAATCATGAGATCAAAATTCTTGCATTAAACATCTTTAAGAATGAATCTTATTCTATTTCATCCTCTCACACTCCCAAGTCACCACTAATCAATACCTATTGAAATGATAATTATTTCAAGGAAATAAAGGAAAATGTGCATCGAGTAGTTAATACTTCCAATATGCTTTATTTTCAACCTTATACAATTAGGAAGCTTATGAAGTTATAAGAGCCTACAATATATGTGCTTCAAAGTTTATTAAGATCTAATTTAATTAATGTTCTATATATGTACATTTAATCCAATTAAAATACAAATCAAGAATTGCAATGAGAGTGAATTTTGCAACTTTCATACAATTCATGTACTTGGCATATAGAGTTGCATCACACCAACATAAATTAAAAGATCTAATTGATACAAATGTGATTTGTATTCAAGGCTTTAATGATTCTAGATATCAATTAGTTGCTCTCCCTAATCGAAATATAAAGATTTATACCAGTGTATTTATGAATAATTCTAATAACATAAATGCATTTCATGAACAAGATTCTCTTATCGGGGAACCTACTGATGTCGATAGAGATATTATGGATAATTACCATATTGATTCTTGCATGCATTCACATGTACATATGATTTTGTTTGTACATTATTGTCTATAGATACATCTTCGTACTAAGTTATTCCATTGATCATATTTATAGATGGGAAATCTCACAAAACAACCACTATGTTTCTTTATATGTGGTAAGTCAATCAATCGATAAGGCTATTTGGGATATTCTCATAGATGATAAAAATTAAATCATTGTATGTATTAAATAAATATTAGATAATGAATAAGTGAATCCAAATTCTTATGCACATTCAAAAAGTATAATTAAAGATGGCTAATGTAATATTAATTCAGAATTTGGGTTGTGTCACCTTACCTCTCAAGGTTGATTTAAAGGAAATGAAAGTTTAATGTCACGTCATTCCTACTTCAAATCTATTTTCCATCTTGCTTAGTATATCTTGTCTTCATTGATTAGGTATTATTCCTTTTGTTGTATATCAACATGTTAAATATATTCACAGGGGTTAAAATTCAAATATTACACAATATCTATATCAGCTTGCAATGAGTCCTTTCACTTTGGACACTTTTATAGACCCCTAAGGAATATTCTCCTCCTCTTGAAGTGAGATATAACTTTACAAGGTGTACTAATAGAGGTTAAAAGATCAAATGAAAGAAAATGACAAATCTTAGATGGAACAAGATTAGATCAAGCATACTTTAATCAATGTTCTACCTAATAATTGCAAGGATTTTATATTAAAAAAGTTGCTATTCTACATGCTAAATGAGCTACTTCTTGGATTTTAAAGTAAAATATCATAGTTCAACAAATGATAAATATTTTTATAATACCACCTTGAAAGAAGTAATTGAGAAACCAATAAAGAAAGAAGTTCATATGGTTCTACATATTAATAGTGTGTTCACTAGGAATACTAAATCCAATTACGAAAAAAAACATATAATCCAAGAACAAAGTCATTCAATTTAAGAAGAAAACTATGCTAGTTTTTGGGAGATGGATGAGCCATCGAGAATGATCTCCCTAAACATGGTCCACAAGAAATTGGACATTATTGTGTTTTATTTTTCTATATACCTATATTAGATTTACTTCATGTTTTATACATAATCTTACGCTTTGTCCTGTCTTGTTTATGTTGTGGTTATGCTTTAGTTATTCCTATTGGTTCCAAATTATTTGGGTACTGTTGGCATTTTCAGTAGATAGACAGATTGTTGATATTCATTGAGGATATTGAGAAGGTTGTTGAAGACTATTTGATATAACTGAAAAAGGATGATAACAAGAAAACTAGGAATACTAAATCCAATTATGAAAAAATACATATAACTCAAGAACAAAGTCATTCAATTTAAGAAGAAAACTATGCTAGTTTTTGGGAGATGGATGAGCCATTGAGAATGATCTCCCTAAACATGGTCCACAAGAAATTGGACATTATTGTGTTTTATTTTTCTATATACCTATATTAGATTTACTTCATGTTTCATATATAATCTTACGCTTTGTCCTTTCTTGTTTATGTTGTGGTTATGCTTTAGTTATTCCTATTGGTTCCAAATTATTTGGGTACTGTTGGCATTTTCAGTAGATAGACAGATTGTTGATATTCATTGAGGATATTGAGAAGGTTGTTGAAGACTATTTGATATAACTGAAAAAGGATGATAACTATCTTTATAACATTATTTTGTCATTGATGTCAAGAAATTGATTTTTTGATTCAGTATGATGTTGCCATATCTTGAGGAGATTGATTTGAAGATAATTAAGTGGTCGGTAAGTGACACAGAAAGAATATGAATAAGGGGAATAAGATATTCAATGGGCAACTATTACCAAGTTAGACAATGATGAGATCATGATGTTTAGATTGTTTTGATATCCTACATTTGTTGTTAATTGTAAGGTTAATATTATACTATGTCATCGAGCAAAGAACCTAGTCGGTAAACCCTAAGGAATCTAGTCGGTAAACCCTAAGGTTATCGATATCTGTTAATGAAGGCAGAATGTCTACCAAGTAAAGTTTAGTATTTACCAAGTTGCAACCGAGTTATGACATAGTGCATTGGATGAATACAAACATTATTTAATGAAGGACACTGATGAGTTGGATATGTATAAATGATTGGAATGCCTCACATAAAGTTTGTTAAAGGATCTATGGCAAAGAAAGATCGACAGGAAGATCTACAACGCAGATTGGACCACAATAACCTTGCACAAGTTCCAAGAAAGGACTGCAAGTCCTGAGGGAAGGTAAAATGTTTTCAGATCGAAAGATGCATTGAACCTAGTCAAGATTGAAGATCTGATGGCTAAGATTGATCATGGGAAATGTGATCAAGGAGATTAAGCGGTGAGAATTATCTATAAAGAAGAAATCATTGATGAAAGTGTAAGCACAAGGACGCTACATAGTGATTACCGAGCAAAGAAGCTTGGATACCTGTTTGAATGACAGAGTAAGGAGCCCAACAGAAGACTAGATAAGTCTTATGACAAGATTGTTTTGAGCAAATAAGAATCTGCTTTAGCATATTAGATGTGAAGTTGTAGATATATTTACTACTATTGTTTATTCTGAATAACAAAGAAATCTCTTAACCGAGTGGATTTAACAGTCTTATTTGTAAACCCTCTAGCAAGGTAACATTCTAAATGAGTGTTTGAAATCCTTTCACAAGGTCACTTCTAACAAAGTGAAGATCCTAACAGATCTGAGGGAAATCCCTTAACCGGGTCACATCTACCAATGTGTTTGTAATCTTTAACAGGATTTGCTTTTAACTGAGTATACTCTAGAAGAGTATATTTCTTAGTGGGTCCGAAATCCCACAATGGTTTTTCCCTATTTGGGTTTCCACGTTAAATTTGGTGTTATGAGTTTTATGATGATTATATGTTTATGAGTTTGCATGTTTAGCAGTTTTTGGTTATATTGCTGAAGTATATATTACCGAGGTTGAATCTGTTGATTTTATGGAAGTTTAAGTTTGTATGATTCACCCCCCCCCCCCCCCCCCTCTCTCATCTTGTTAGCTATTGGCTTCAGCTCTTTACATCAAGTATCAGAACTATCAGGTACACCATCTTAAGTGGAACAAATTGTTCTTGCTTGAAAGAGATTCACTCTCCTAAGTCTCATGTAACCCTTGTCTAGGTACAATTAAGTAACTTAGAGGTTATTAATTGTTTTGTTCAAGGGGATAAATTAGGATTGAGAAAAATACAACATAAGGTTGAGGTTTTTTTGTCAAATAATTCAAAACTCCTACTATAAATACTGGCAATTTAGATATTTTGAGTAACTTAACACAAAACACAATTCTAATTAATAATAAAACAATACAAGGAGGTAAATAAATATGTTATACTACTCCTAAATCCACCCACTTTCAAATAAATTCAAAAGGAGTGATTGGGAAAAGACAAAATGAGTTTTTTTTTTTTTTTTTTTGGTTGGCAATAGTTGATTTTATTTGAGAAATCAGGTTTTGAATTGGCCCGAACCAGGTGGGGCTACAAATAGGGAGCCCCTCCCCAAGGAAACTAATCTTGATGGAGATCAGTGAGTACATTGTTGATTTTGTTTCACCTTCTCTTGGGAGCAAAGAAAATTGTTGATACTCCCATCCTTTATCTATTTATCCCTCTTCCTTTTAACCTCTATCCACCATTCTTCTCTTGCATCCTCCAATAAATTCAAATTTGAATCCCCTAACACATCCTTCCCCCCCACCACCGAACTTTGTGGATCAGTAACAATCACTCTTGTGACACTCCCCATCTTTGGAAACGCTTTCACCACTCCTTCAACATCCCTAATCTTTCCCTGCTTTATCTCCCTGCTCTTTAATGGGCCTAAGCATACCCTTAGCTTTGATTCCATTTCATTGCCATCATTTTTCTCACCACTCAAAGCCTGAGGGGAGCTATGATCCACCACAACCTTCCCTATTGTATAATAATGAGGAACCTCTTCCTTCCATCAAGATGTCAAACACTCAACTCTATGCCTGTCACAAGAAGCAACAAAATGCTTAATTTTAAAGCATCTCCTGCATTTGAAGGGAAACCCTTCAAAGTATACCGATTGAATCCAACTCCCTCTCGAAGATTTGAGAGAGATCTCCATTGGAAGTTCTTTAGACACATCCATCTCTACCAGAATCCAAGCAAATATGGTATGTATAGAGTTTAGATAACCTTCATCATACATAAAAAAAAAGTACCTAAATGTTGATTTAATGGTAGTTCTCGTTAACCACAAGCAAATATCAGATTTGTTGCCTTCCCAGCCATAGACAATAAGCTCTTATCGTCACCCCCGAGCACACTACATGTCCTTCATGTTATTGAATTCATGCTATTGATGCAATTATGACCTTGCATATATATGAATCAATACCTTCTAATATATATAAAGTTAGCCATATACTTTTGGCGCCAAGGATAGGGTCAGACCTATATATTACAAGTTACATATGAGTTTCCCTTAGTTGCAAGATATATTTAACTTAATAACAAGTTACACACAAGTGGTTCGCTTAAATAGGGCCTACCCCAAATTAGACTCATACAACTGAGATACTCAAATGCCAAGGCCGACAGGCCACTTGGCATTTTGTGCACTAGGTCGGCCCTGTAAGGGACCCAACCTAGCTACACAACAACACTCCCTCTTACCTAGGGAGGATTCCTTCTGAATAACCAAGTCACATAGTGACTACCACCGTGGCTACTCCTATTAATAATACATTCATCATACCTACTCCCGGAGGGTGAACAAGCACATCATGGAATTTCTTCCATGATGCCCACCATACCTACTCGCAAAGGGTGGGCTCACCATGCCTACTTGCAGAGGGTGGAAAGATGGCATTCACCTCAACCTTCTCCCAGAGAAGGGTACATTACCACCATGCCTACTCGCAAAGGGTGGAATGAGGGCTCTAACCTCAGACTTCTCCTAGAGAAGAATGCATCTCCACCATGTCTACTTGTAGAGGATGGATCCACCATACCTACTCACAGAGGGTGGAACGAGGGATCTAACCTCATGCTTCTACCATTGAAGAATGCAACTCCACCATGCCTACTCGCAAAGGGTGGATCCACCATGCCTACTCGCGGAGGGTGGAACGAGGGATCTATCCCATAAAAGAATGTATCTACGCCATGCTTACTCATAGAGGGTGGATCCACCATACCTACTCACAGAGGGTGGATCTACCATACCTACTCACAAAGGGTGGAATGAGGGATTTCGCCTCAAACTTCTCCCATAGAGAAGATTGCATTAACAAGGGATTGCACCTTGAACTTATCCCTCACAAAGAAGAACTCATTAACAAGGGATTTCACCTCTAACTTCTCCCTCACAGAGAAGAACTCATTAACCAAATCTTCATGATACTGTGGCTCCCTCTGAAGCTGAAATGCTAGGCTTCCTCTAAAGTTGAAGCGTCAAGCTCCCTCTGAAGCTGAAATCAATCTTCTGACCTCTTCATCCAGGGTTACTCCTGACAATATGTTAGACTCCCTTTGAATGTTGATTCTTCCTCTGCAAAGAAATGCAAGCAATCTTCCCTCCTTGAATGCAATCTTTGATTCGTCTTGGAAGCATTTCAGAGAGAGATAATGATAGTCAGGGGAAATGTCAATACATGATTCACTATTAATGATGTAGCATGACTTAATGAAAAACTCTTGAAAATTATTTAAACATAAAGAGTACTTATCTTTTATAATTTTTCTTAGCAATGGAGTTTCCATTCACTTGGATTGATCACACCGAAACACCTAGTGGTGATCTGATGGTTGCGTGGCCTTTGGCCCTCACCATCACTCATCATCTTTCCACAGTATCTGCTTCGTGCATAGATTAAGAGTCATATGAAGAACTACCTTTAATACCATCCACAACAAAGTGATGGACTAACCACATAAATGCGATAGACATCCACCTTTAGTTGCAATATCATCCAGTTTGACAACACTTTTCTGTACTCTGTACTTCTTCCAGTGAAATCCAGCGATCGCATTCTCGAGAGACCAAGAGGAATCCTTTCTACTCTTCAGAATCAAAATTTGTCTCGTCCGATTGCTTCTCATAATTCAACTCTTGATTTCGTCGAAGCGAGAAGCTACGAAAGCATCCAGAAGCCTTTGGTTGCACAAGAGAGCTGCGGGGACTAAACCTCGAGACCACCGACAATGCTCTATTTAACTGAAAAGAAAAGGATCACAATTCAGAGAAGTCTTAAAGGGCATTGTCACAATCCCATTTTTTGCCTTCGAACTTTGATCTAGAATTGTGTAGGTTATACTAGGCCCGTGTTGTGGCTTTCTCCTTCGCCAAATCATCAAATTTTCCTTCTTTTTTCATTATTTTTTCATTTGCAAATTACTTTGATTGAAATCCCTCAGAAGCATAGGAGCTACCTTCAAGCGATAAGCTATATAGAAGTAACCCGCTCTGATACCATGTTGATTTAATGGTAGTGCTTGTTAACCAAAGGCAAACATCAGATCTGTTACCTTCCCAACCATAGACGATAAGCTCTTATCGTCACCCCAAGCACACTACATGTCCTTCATGTTCTTTAATCCATGCTATTGGTACAATCATGACCTTGCATATATATGAATCAATACCTCCTAATAGATCTCAAGTCAGCCATATACTTTTGGAACCAAGGATAGGGTTAGACCTATATATCACAAGTTACGTATGAGTTTCCCTTAGTTGCAAGTTACATTTAACTTAATCACAAGCTGCACACAAGTGGTTCTCCCAAATAGGGCCTGCCCCAAATTAAACTCATACAACTGACATACTCAAATGTCAAGGCTGATAGGCCACTTGACATTTTGTGCACTAGGTCAGCCCTGGAAGGGATCAGACCTAGCTACAAAACTCCCTCTTGAAGAACTGAGAGAGATCTATGATGGAAGTTCTTTAGACACATCCATCTCTACCAAAATCTGGGCAAATGTGGTATGTAACAAGTTTAGATAATCTTCATCAGACATAAAAAAAGTACCTAAAGAGTTACCAATAGACTCAAAGTAGGAGTCAAACCAAAACTGCATAGGAAGATTCAAAAGTCTGACCCAAAGAGGAATTCGATAAAAAGATTCTGACAAAGGGTTGAAGGCCAGATGCCATGGCTTCAACAACAACGGATGATTATTCTCTGACATCATTGGCAGTCACAGAGGATCTTATTCCTATCCTTCTCATTTTAAAAAACTACAACAAAAAACCCTTGTGCATGCGGGTAAATTTGAACACAACCATCTACTAAAGGTTCCTAATGAGAAGAAATTCACTTATGCAGGTCTCCCAAGCTTGGCCATATTCCTCTAAAATGACAAATAATCCCTAACATAGAGAAAACCCTTTCATTGTGATCCACCTCCTCTGTCATACTAACTATAACATGCTTAGCCTTCAAAGCACCATTTAATGAAACGACTCCATTCAAAGTTCTGGAGCTCTGTGGTTGCGACTCCATATGCGAAAAAGGCAGAGGCTCCATCCAACTCTACATACCACCTTGCTTTTCCCCCTTTAAACTTCCTATCTCTGCAATGAATCCATGCGAGGGCCATTTCCCTTGACTGTTCTCCATAATCGAGCTCTCGATACCCCGACAAGAGACATTGAAACACAACCCCCCATCTTCCTTCCTAAAGTGATATAACTCATCAACAACACCATTATGTAACTCTCCTTGTCTAGCTACAACTACCTAGCTTCCCCGGTTTCTAAACATGGGTCGCCCAGAAGGATTCCTTCATTCCTATAAAACCCTAGCAGTGAGAGCAACTCTCAGAGACATCGCAATGTAAACTAGTATGCTCACTTAGAATAATATTTATTATTCGAGTAATAATTTCCTATTCAATAAAGTTGATAAATAATCAAGTAAACTAATCTTAGCTCAACCAATTACCATGCAATAAAAAAAAAACATGGTACAATCTTCAAGTGACAAATTACATAATCATTATAGATCACATAATTTGAGTATACAAAACCACATGGATTAGAATACTACAAATATATTACATCGATCTTGATTTTGATTTATTCCAATTCAAATGAATTACAAATATAGACTTAGAAGATCATGACCTAATCTAGAGAAGCCATAAAAAACAAAAAGAACTATTTTAAGATATGCAATATAATACACTAAAATATTTTTTAAATCTATTAGAATAGCAAAAAACCAAGCACACATAACCTTACAAGTTCAAAGTACAACATATCTTCTTCTCCTTGGTGGGTCATAACCATTCATACTCATGAATTGAAAGGATAAAAATAATCCTACCTTGAACCAAATCCTCAAACAAAGCAATACAAAGTCCTTTTGATTATATGTATTTAATTTAATACATATTATATTTCACAATCAATCATAATTGCTATGGTATTTTAAATTATGTAGGGCTTGAATTATCATGATGCTCATGCCTTTGATATTGAAGGACATTCATTAAAAAATATATTATTAAAATAGTGAAGAAAATTCTCATCATTCATGAACATGTGTTTCTTGTAGAGAAATCACTCTATTGATTATTGACATTGATTAATGACCAAAATTTTTCACATGCTTTCTAAATAGTTAAATATTCATTGATTAATGCAAGAAACATGGGCAAGATTTCTTTAACATTAACTTATTGAGCTACTTCAATTTGATCCACCACATAATTAATTCATACCTTCCTCCAAGCTTATCCATCCCATCATCGTAATGTGTGTGTGTGTGTGTGTGTGTGTGTGTGTGTGTGAGAGAGAGAGAGAGAGAGAGAGAGAGAGAGAGAGAGAGAGAGAGAGAGAGAGTGGCAGAGATATAGTGATAGAGAGTATTGGAGAGACAATAAGATATATAAAAGGATAAGTAGAAGAAGAAATATGAAGAGATAGAGATGGAGAGGAAAAGAGAACAAGTAAAATATTATTATAAAATTGATAGAAAAATATAATTAAATTAATTTAAATTTAAAAAATTAAAATTTTAGTACAAATATAAAATTTTAAAAAACTATATTAAAATGGTTAATGCTCAAATTTTAACTTTTATCTTAAAAAATACAAGTAAAACCAAACTCAAAAATAATTCTCATATTCTTATCTTTTTTTCGCTTGAATAAAAGTTTAATTATTAATATTTTGTTGTTTAAATAGGTATCAAATTTAATATAAACTTTGTAAAGAAATGTATATTTATTTTATCGGTAAAGAGTGCTCTATATTGAATTTGAAAAAGAAAATACATTGTCTACATAGTGTTATGAAACTTATACACAAAACATCAAAAAACATCACCTAACCCTGCATCACAAGGCAAAACAATCGTCCCATCCTACATCCAACTCATCTAGATTACAAAATACAAAATGACTTACCCCAAGATTCAAACATTTCTACTCCTACAGAGTGAAACAACACTAACTTTCCTCTCTAACTATTTTTCCTTTGACATCCATTTTCTGTCTAAGCAACCATGGGTTCTATCATTTCTACAACATCTCTGTGGCTTCAAGACTCGCTAATCAGCAAAGCACGAATCAGCTTCATCTTGATTGACCCCACCGATCTCCCTCATTTGCGCTTTGAAGCAGAAGCTTCAGCCATTGGTGGTGAGTGCTCAACATGCAACCCCCATTTTGTAAGATCTTCCCTTATGATCTACGCATTCCTTGCCCTCAAGTAGTCTTTGACTTCGTTCATGCCGATTTGGGAAGAACCTCTACGCACCTCCTTGTTGCACTTGGCACTCCAAAGGAGGAAAGGCCTCAACGGAGGAGCGAACTCGGTCACATGAAGCCAATCTCTGCCAGGGCACACAAAACCTTCACCATTCCTCGCCATCCCCGCAAGTCTCTCCAAGCCCCCACACCACTTGTATTTTACACAATTGCTAATCAACCAGTTCACCATACCCTTGGACTCCAATTCAAAACACCATCCCAGCAAAACCGTGGCAATGTATGCATTTGGTCAGTAGCGGAATTGTGCATTTAGATATTCATCTCCCAAAACAATCTTGACTTTGTTCGAGAAATCGTGGTCATCAAACTTGAACACATGCGATAGGCATTCGTCTAAAACGTGCCCCCAAAAGGCTACCATAGGTTTTGAAGCCTGTACAGAAAAAATTGTTTCCATTTTCACTTGACAATGGCTTCCCATGCAAAGTGCATCTCAATCTTCACCTAGACGATAGAGAACAATTTCACATAGCCTCTGCTCAAATGAAATTCTTAAGGCCACAAACATCATAATGCTACCTAACTTAATAAAAGATGCAATTTAAAATCTTCATGTCCTGATCACGCCAGCTAAGCTATAGTCGAAATCTCCAATTTTGTGAAGTTTCCCTTAAATGCACCTGACATATAGGGGATTAATTTACCCATTTCCTTATCAAGTTCAACATCTGATCTTGTATGAGGCATGCACTATGCGACGCCATCCCAAACAAACAATTGTACGATCTCTCATACTCTGTACAAAGAGATTTCCCTGTTTGGATACGCATGCTTCTACCTCCCATTTATTAACCAATCCGACACCATGGTTACAAACTCCTCTACTCAACTTAGCCTACATTTAAAACTTACTGCCTTTATCCATTTGCCAAAATGGCACCTCATCTCTCGAGTGATTGAATCCCATCCTCTGTGTCCTTCAACCTTCTCCATCATTCTTTCCATTTGGGTGGTTTACGCATAGCTTAATATCCCCTTTTTGGAGGTTGGAAGCCAAATTTGTTAACGCATCTGCCTCTTTGTTGCCATCTCTCAATACATGTGATGCCTTATATCTCTGGAATGAGGAATGCAACCTTTTAATACTTTGAATGTCTTTATCAAGCTTCCAATTTGCGGCCTTACCTCTTAGTATCATATGCACTATAATTTGAGAATCTCTTTCGAGGTGAAGATTCACCGCCCCCAACTTGCTTGCCATCTAGACTACCAAAAGAGTCGAATTGACCTCAACTTTGTTATTGGTTCCTGCACCCAATCATTGACTACATCTAGAAATAATTTGGCCTTGATAATTTCTTGTCACGCACGGCTAGGGTTTCCTCTAGCAGCGCCATCAAAATTCACCTTGATCCATCCCTGCTCTTGTGACAACCATGATACTCGACTAACTTCATGTTTTAAAGGATGAACCCTTTTTAGCCTATTAACAGGCCTGCATATGAACCCTTTTTAGCCCATGAACCCTTTTTACATAAATATATAAGACATTTATGTCAATATAATAATAAACAACTTTTTTAAAATTATATATATAAATAATTTAATATAAAATTTATATAATAAAAAAATTATAAAATTTATATTATTATATTTAATATATAAAAACTAATTAAAGGAAAAAAAATGTAATTGAAAACAAATTATTAAATGAATTTATTAAATATTAAAATACAGTTAAAACTATAAGTTTCCATGAAGTTGATTAAAACTATAAGTTTCCATGAAGTTAGTTTTTTAAGATGTGAAAAATTAACAACTTGAGGAGGACAATCTTTTATAGGTTTTTTTATCATACATATTCATTACTTTAAAGTGTATTATAAACAAGCAACCAATAATAATAAAAAGGAAAGGAGGCTCAATTCTTAGAACTTCAATTAGGACAAATTTAAATTCTAGACAAGTTTTTAAAATTATTTATTTAAATTTTGAATAGTATATTTTTCAATAGTTCACTTACATATGACTATTTATCTATTTCAAAACTTATTATTCTTAAAAATATTTTAAAGCTACTTTGAAAATTTGTCTAATTTATTAACCTTTATATATAAATAAAAAATCTAAAAATTTTAAAACATTTTTCCTTCATACTATTTAATGGAGCTAAAAATGAGAAAATTTGAAGGAAAAATTGTAGGAGCAACATGTTGAAAAGGTAAATTGGAAAGTGAAATCGTGCTCTTAATTATTGAGAAAATCATTCAAAATTAATTTTTATTTTCTTATATTGAAAGCACTCCACAAATTTTGAATTTCATTGTGAAATTGGTATCTATTGCTAATAATTTAAAAGGGTAAACTTGTCATTTAGCAAAACTCTAACGTATGTTGTTTGGTATAGGATTATATGCATATTTTATCATTCATTACTAATAAATTAGTTTTTTACTTTTTTTTTAAATACATTCAAATTGATTAAAAAATCTAAAAATATTTTAATATTTTCTACCTTTCTTCAAGTTACAATATAAGAGTAGGGATGTAATATTTTATTATGAAATCAAATTATTATTTTTTAAATAGAATTATTTATTTTTACATTTAGCATTGCATGAAAAGTTATAGGTTTAGAGTGGATACACAAGTATTACCATATAATATTTGATATAATTGAAAGGAGCTTAACAAATTCAAAGTTTGATTGGTAAAAATAAAGCATTCAATGGAAAGGGTCTTATATAAATATAGGTTGCATCATCTTGCCTAATGAAATAATTATATTTATAATTTAGTAATAAAAAAGAAATAGAGAAGCTATGATATTGGATTAGGGAACTAGCCTATATATATTAATATTATATATAAAATACGTCGAGAGATATCCTTCTCGAGGTGCCTATCTAACTTTAGGATAAAAAATTAATAAAAAATAGGTACCTTGAGAAGGATATCTCTTGACCTATTTTTTTTTATATATATATATATATATATATATATATATATATATATATATATATATATATATATATATATATATATATATATATATATATATATAGGCTAGTAGAGTCATGACGCAATATGGAAGACATAAAATTAGTTAATATATAAATAGACTATTCTATTATTAGGCTTAGGGTTAGGCTTAATATTTAGGGTTAGGCTTTACATTTAGGGTTAGGTTTAGTTAGAATTACGATTATGGTTTAGGGTTATGGCTACGATTATGGCTAGGGTTAGGGTTGATATTATGGTTCGGTTATGGTAAGGGTTATGTTATGGTTGGGATTATTAATAAGGTTAGTATGTATAAAATGGTCATTGTCAGGGTTAGTGTTTACATTTAGGGTTAGGCTTAATTAGAACTACGCTTATGGTTTAGGGTTATGACTACGATTATGGCTAGGGTTAGGGTTGATATCATGGTTCGGTTATGGTAAGGATTTTGTTATGGTTTGGCATTACGGTTGGGATTATTTTTAAAATTAGTATGTATAACATGGTTATTGTTTGGTTTGGTATTGAGGTTAGGCTTAGGATTTATGGTTATGGTTAAAATTATGGGTACACGTAGAGTTTATATCATGATTCGTTTTAGGGTTAGGATTAAGGGTTATGGTTAGAATTATGATTATGGTTATTTTTAGGGTTAGAGTTATGATTAGTGTTAGGATTCAATATAGAAGTATCGATTGTTCATTCAATATCATTTATAATTACGATTAAGGTCATAAATTAGGGTTCTTGTTAAATTTGGCATGCTATGAATGGTAGGTTTAGTTTGTGTAGCATCCTAAAATTGCACCCCTTGCAATTTTGACTACATTTGGGTCTTCACCTTAGTGTTTGTGCCGCTTGGCCTAATTGAAGAACTGATTATGCTCATGCACATCACAAATATCAAAAACCTTGATTGGCACCCCCTTGGGCACCTTGATCTTGACCCAAACTAGAACAGGACTAGGGCATGGTACCTGGTCCTTATCAGGACCAGGGCGTGGCACCATGGTCCTCCCTAAATTGGGCCCTCTTTAAACTCATTTAAGCATTTAAACTTTGAGCGAGATTTCTCTCTCTATGTCGGCTCATGTTGAAAAATTAATCAGTTTTATCAATGGACAAGTACATAAAGAGGTTTTCCCCTCTCATTTGAACATCTAACATATCTATCGAGCATCTAGAAAACACACATGAGATCAAGCATTTAATCATTCAAGAGTAATTGAGCATTTGTAGTCTTCCTTCAAGCCTTGGAGCAACAATTAAGTCAAGATTCAAGCATTGAAGTGGAGATCTACATCCTATTCCATGAAACCCTAATTCCATGTGGAGGCAAGCAAAACTTCACAAGGACATATAATCATTCAATTTTCAGTCATAATTTAGCATATCCCTCAAAAGGAGAACCTTTCCTTTCAGTCATTTCAATTAAATTTATCTCAATTTTATGGTTAATTCCAAAATTGGGGTTTGACCTAAGGCAAGCCCATATTCCCAACCTATTTCCCTTTCTTTTTGTGTGCAGGAAACAGGTGGGCAATTGTACTTCTCAGAATAAGCTTTAGAAATAGAGATGTAACAACCCATTTTGGTGTGCGAAAAATTTGGAGGACCGTGTTGTGCATCACGGTCCTTGCTTTTTCGAGGCATTTTTGTAGGATAGATTCGAATTTGCTTATATTACTTAGATCCAAGTACATGATAAAATCTTGAACTTGTAACTCATTATTTTCTCAGTTTTGTCTCCAATTTCAACAATTTACCTTAAATCAACATTTCAACTTACAAAAGAGAGAAAACACATCATAATCAATCAATCCACTTAGTATTCAATCCTTATCTGATTTGTGGCTGAATCCAGTGGATTCCTCCCCTCTTTTGAATGTAAAGGAATTCCTCCCCAAAGCAAAACTTGTTTTGGTGATTTCTCCTTCTATGTTGCAAATTGTCAAATAAAAATTTTCCCCTTTACATTTTTGGTGAACCCGACTCCTTACACCTTTAATTCTAATTTTTGTTTTCAAATATGAGTGTGTATGCAATTTACAATTCAAATTTTCATTTACAAGTTTGATTTCCTTGCAAATTTAAAAAATTTAGAGGTTAAATTCACTAAAACCCTAATTTTTAAATTCAAAATTAAGCTTGTGATTTGTCTATTTTGGATTAATTATTTCAATTCAATTTTACAATTCAATTTTTCATTTACATGTTCAATTTGCAAACAAATTTAAAAATTAAGTGGTTAATTTCAAAAACCCTAATTTTTAATTTTAAAATTGAACTTTAAAAAAAAAAAAAGGTGGCAGTGCCACTTAATATATTTTATTTATACATTTCTTTTAAAAATTTAAAATTGAACTTGTGGATTCTCTAAATTGTGAATTAATTATTTCAAATTTGAGATTCTTGTTTCAATTTTAAAATTCAAATTTTCACCTCCGAGATTCAATTTTAAATTTTTAAAATTAAGTGATTAATTTCAAAAAATACTAATTTTTAAGTTTTGTAAATTAAGCTTGTGGGTTGTTTAAATTTTGAATTTCCCTCTTCAAATTTGCTTGTTAATTTCAATTCAAATTCAAAATTGCAATCTTGGATCAAATTTTAAAATTAAGTGGTTAATTAAACAAACCCTAATTTTAAAATTTAAAATTAAATTGATTCCTTCAATTCCCACATTTTAGAATTTAAATTTTAAAATTAAGTGGTTATTTTCACAAGGCCCTAATTTTTAAATTCAATCTCTATTTGATAATTTCAATTTTAAAATTAAGAGGTTTTTTTACATAATCCTAATTTCAAATTTCAATTTCCTAGGAGATTCCATTATTGCTCTTTATTTGATCATCTAATTGAGTAATCATTTTTCCTAGAATTTTGCATTATTCAATAAAAAATTCAAAATTCCCTCCCTTAGTGTATGAGTTTTACTACTATTAGTCCAACCTAGAATATCCCCATGAGAAGAAGTTGAAGAATTAAGGCTTCCCAAGGTTTAATTACCGAGGAGATGGAGCCTAATTTGGATAACTTTTTCAATGAGGATATTTGTGGTTCTTCCAATCCTACAAATGTCCCTATTTATCCTCATTCTTTAGATAATTCTTATGATGTGGAGGAATCACTAACTAGGGTTTTCGTTGACCAATTAGAGAAGATTTACAATCACTTTGGAAATCTTCAACAAAGGATGAGTCAACAATACCCAGAAAGTGAAGCTCTCCCATTGATTGAAGGATTAAGAAGAATGGATCAAAGTGATAAACTTGGTGTTGATATCTTGCGTGGTATTGCTCAAATTGTTGATTGTAATATTATGCCCATGAAGAGTTGTACTGAAGCTCCAAGTTATACACAACCTCCCATTCAAGTTAATCATTCCATTCCTTTGACTACTCCTATGGCTAGTGTTCCCACATTTACATCAAACATCATAGCTACCTCTACACAAAATGTCATACCTACAAATGTTAGTCATGGGGGTAACTCCTCTTCTCTCATTCCTCCTACCACGAGTCTACCATTTGTTACCCAATCTTCTCATGTACCTATGAATGTTAGTCAAGGGGGTGACCCCTCTTGTTTCATTCCTCCTACCATGAGTCTTCCATTTGTTAATCAACCCTCTCCCATACCTACCTATCATAATGTTCCACCTCCTTATTCTCAACCCCCACCTTCCTATAAAAAAATACTTCCTTATTCTCGACCCCTTCCTTCATTCAACAATGTTACATCTCCTTCTCAATCCAACATGTCCAATTTCAATCCTTTTACCGAAGCTTCCATCAATAATCTATCTCAAACGGTGTGTTCCTTACAAAAACAAATAGCTTCTATGAATCAATCTAAGTATAATGTGCCCATGTTTGATGTAGCGAGCCCATTATCCAATGACATTGTCCAAGTTGTCCCTCCTAAACATGTGGAAGTCCCTCAATTGGAACTTTATAATGGGAAAGGTTATCCCTTGACTCATGTTAAAATATTCCAAATTTTGTGTAGTGACTTTGCTCATGATCAAAGATTGTTGGCTAAATTGTTTACTAGAATATTAAGGGATAAAGATTTGCAATGGCATTGTTATTTGCCTCCTTATTGTATTACTTCTTTTCAATAATTGGATAATGCTTTTATTCAACAATTTCACAATAATATTGGTCCTAAAATTACTTTGACTGATTTGATGCATTGTAAGCAGGGTGTGAAAGAAAAAGTGACTAATTTTATTGGTAGATATAAGCATGTTTGTATTCTCAAATTTCTTTTCTTGTGTCTAATCAAGATATTAAAAAAAAATTCATTTCTAATTTGCAAAAATATATTAGGGATAAACTTCTCTTTTTTGAGTTTACTCTCTTTACGCGGTTGTGTGCAGTACTTCATAACTATCATCTTTCTATGAGTCAATTAAAACAATCATCATCTTCAATGGCTCCAAATGATAAAAGTGAAAGTTCTCAACAACCTTTTTCAAAGTTCAAACCAAACAAGGGATTCATCAAATTCAATGACAACAACAACACTCAAGTAGCAACCATAACAACAGGTGCGTCTCCTTTTTCCAAATACTTTATAAAAGAATTCACTCCTCTTAATGAATCTTTGCATAGTATTATGTTGTAATTGTTATAAAGGAATGTTTTGAAAGTCCCCCCTATCAGACCAATTGATACAACCAAGCCTTTTCCAGCTTCTTATAATGCCAAAGCCTTTTTCCAATGCCATCGTCAACCCGATCATGACACTGAAAAATGTTATACTTTGAGAAGTAATATTCAAGACTTGATTGATAACAATACCATATTTGTGCCTGGTGCGAATGATAAAGGAAACAAATCAATAGTTCCTCCTAATCAAAACCTTCAAAATTTTATTGATCCTTTTCCTTCCCATTCCACTAATGTGATTGAGACCAATCATCTTGCCTTCTCTCCCAATGATTTTGGCCTTGAGTCTAATAATGTGGTGAACCTTATAGATAAAAAAAGAACCCCCTGAGGAATTTTGCATTACATTTGATCCTGTGAGACTATTAAAGCATCTGATGGCCCACTTTACATAACTGTGAAAATCAAAGGCATACCTTCTTGAGGAGTTCTTATTGATCAATCTTGCATAGTCAATGTGATAATTGAAGAATTTCTTTATACTTTGCAATTGCATCAAGCGATATATGATGATATTGATGTGGTAGTTAGAATTCTTGATGGCTTCTCTTGTCTTTCTATCAGTTATATCACACTTCATATTGATGTTGACACTAAATGCTTAGATTTTGTCTTTGCTATCATTCCTACATCTGATCAATTTTGTGTGAAGTTGGGACATCCTTGGCTCTCTTCCATAAAAGGGGTCGCTTCTACTATTCATAAGTGTTTGAAATTTCCTCATAATGATGAAATTATAACTGTTAATCATAGCATATATCAACCTACAGTGATGCATGGAGATGTTTATCTCGATTATTTTTGGTCTGAACAATTCCAACCTCTTCAACCTAGAAGTGATGCTCTCTTTAAATCATATAAAAAATGGAAAAATGAGATAATTTTGTCATTGAGTAAACCTTAAAATCCAATACTTAACCTTCCTCTTGATGATCATATACCTCTTCTTGAGGATAAGATTATTCTTCCTCCTAAGGAAAGAAATAATCTTCTTCCCAAAGAAGAATATATTCCTTCTCCTATGGATGAGGGACAATCTTCCTCCCATGGATATAAATGCTCATTTTCCCAAGTGTTAAGCTATTACTCCTAAGGGTAGACCTATTCCTCCTCCTCATGATGGATATAGCCTCCTTCCTACACCTCCCATTCCTCCTTTATATGGTGTGGTTCTGCCTCCTACATCTTACAAAGGGAAGTGATTGGCCTCTCCTATTGTTCAACCTAAAATACCTCCTCTTATGCATCCTTCCTTAAAAGAAAGAAAAAAACCTATACTTGATGAGCCTAAACCTTCAAAACCTTCATCTAAAACTAAATGAAACCATTGTACGAGAGAATGCCAATGGAGATGTTGTGCTAGAGCTCGCGAACTTGCTACCGAAACCATTTGTTCTCCTAAATCACCAATTGTTGACATAGTTCTAGCTTCTCCTAATGAGGATTCTCAACCTAATTTTCCAAGATGCAAAATGCTTAAGGCATAATATGGTTCAAGTTCTATTCCTATTAGAGATACTATTTTTATTAATCTTGATGAAGAAATAGGTGAGAATGTTGTTAATGTTGAAAATGTTGATCCTAATATTTTTGATGATTAATATGAATATGTTGATGTTGACAATGACTTATCTGAGAAATTCTCAAAAGCATTATTCCTAGCTCCAAGTAACTGACAAAGTGACTCATCATTGGAACATGGTCCTTGTTTGGAACTTGTGATAGCTCCATCTACTGTGCTCTATGTCGCTCCTCTTGCATATTGTCCACCGTAATAATGATGAGCAAGATCGAGAAGTGGATGACGTGATTAATTAGATTTGTTAGCACTGTAGATTCTCTTTCTCTCTCCATTGCTTGTTTGTGATCCTTCTTCTATTTCTCTCTCTATTCTTCTATTTGTTGTCCCTAGTGTTGTCTACTTGAGGATTATGCAAAGTGTTGAGCTCTATTTTGGTCTCTTCCATGTTGACTTAAAAGGCACATGTATTCCCTTCCTCCATGGTGGTTTCCTATCTTTGGGGGATGAGGACTATATATATATATATACACACGAGTTTCCGCGTGGTTTTTCCCTATTTGGGGTTCCACATTAAATCTGGTGTTATATGTGTTTATGAGTTTGCATGTTTAGCAGTTTTTGGTTATATTGCTCAAGTATAAGTTACCGAGGTTGAATCTGTTGATTTCATGGAAGTTTAAGTTTGTATGATTCACCCCCCCCCCCCCCCCTCATCTTGTTAGCTATTGGCATCAGTACTTTACAATTAGTATCAGAACTATCAATTGGTATCAGAGCTTTGGACTACAGAAGAAAAGTTTAAAGGTACTTGAGGCAAAGATCCGAAGATATATAAAAGGGATGCACCAAAGCTGAACAAGTCAAGTTTCTCCACATGGCAGAAAAGGATGAAGTTGCATTTATAAGGAATTGAAGAATATGCAACATATTATTTGGAAAATGATTATATACCACCAAGCACCAACCCAATGACCTTGGAAGAGATTAAGGCAAAGCAAGAACACATTCAAGCTATGATTGAAATAACATCAGCATTGACCGACTCAGAGTTTAATGATCTAGAACGCTGCAATGATGCAAAAGCAATGTGGACCAAGCTCATATTTGTATATGGCGGTGATGAACATGTTCAAAGAGCAAAAGTAAATAGTCTAAGAGGACAAATTGAATCCATGAGAATGAATGAAGGTCAGAACATAACCCAATACAGTACAAGGTTAAAGGAGACTGTCAGTCAAATTAAAGGAGTAGGAGAAACTATTGAATAGAAGGATATAACAAGTAAGTTGTTGAGAACCCTTCTAATTTCTTATGCCATTCGAGTCTCTACAATCAATGAATTGAGGTATGTACCTAACATGCTAGTTTCTTTGGATGCTACTATTGGTAAGCTACATGCATTTGAGTTAAGTAATTTTGATAACAGTGGGTCTTCGGTAAATAAAGTTGAATCTGCATTCAGTTCTTTTCATATTGGTGAATCTGATGATTACAATGATAGAATGAGTAAGTACTCTGAAGGGAATCACAGTGGAGCAAGTGAAATATTTTGCAACAACATGGAAGAAGTGCACAAACTGTATCAAGAAATCAAGAAGCAAGAAGAGTTTGAAGCATTATTAGCCAGAAGGTTACCGAGAGGAAAAGGTAAGTATAAAGGAAAGCTACCTTTAAAATGTTTCAATTGTGATAAAATAGGACATATGGCTTCTAACTGCCTTGACAAAAAATCTAGTGAAAAGAGAGAATACCGAGATAACAGGCAGAAAGAAAACCAATACAGAGGACACCGAGACTTCAGAAGAAGAGATAGAAAGACATGTCTAGTAGCTGATGAGGAATCCAACGATGATAAATCTGATGAAACTGATACTGAGGATGTTGTTTATGTGGCTATTAAAGATGGATCAGATGAAGAAAGGTATGAAGAAAAAGCCCTAATATCTCACATAAATAATAATAATTCTTGGATCATAGACAGTGGTTGCTTACATCACATGACAGGTGATAAACACAAGTTTGTTAAATTAGAAGACTATGATGGAGGCTATCTAAGATTTGGTAATGATGCACCATGTCTGGTGAAAGGTAAAGGATCTATAACACTTCTTGACAATGCTAAATGTGATGATGTATACTGGGTTGAAGGATTGAAATACAATTTGTTGAGTGTAGCACAGCTAAACAATATAGGATACCGAATAGAATTTCAGAAAGGAATTGTCAAAGTTCATGACAAACATGGAAAGTTAGCTGCTACCAGAACACAAACAAAAGGTAATACATTTCATCTTAACTCAACTCAGAACAAGTGTCTTTATGCAAAGATAGATGATACCTGGTTATGGCATAAAAGGTTTTGTCATGTAAATTTTGATAATCTGATCAAAATAAGTAAGAAGCACCGAGTAAGAGGTCTACCGAGTCTTGAAAAACCTGAGAATGCTATGTGCTGAGGATGCCAAATGGGTAAGATGACAAGATCAAGCTTTACAAGTAAGTCCTACACTTCTAAAAGAATTTTAGATCTAGTACATACTGATCTTTGTGGTCTTATGAAAGTTCAAAGTTATTATGGTGATAAGTATTTCATATTATTTGTGGATGATTACTCAAGGATGATGTTAGACATGTTTTTAAAAGAAAAATCAGAAGCTTTTCAAATGTTCAAATGGTACAAAGCAAGAGTTGAAAATGAAATAGGAAGACAACTAAAATGTCTTAGATTTGATAGAGGAGGAGAGTTCACTTCTGATGAATTTAACTTATTCTGCAATGATCATGGTATAAAAAGGCAAGTGTCTGCACCGAGAACACCTCAACAAAATGGGATAGCCGAGAGAAGAAACAGATCAATTGTGGATTGTGCCAGAACCTTGATGATAGAAAAGAGGGTACCTCAAACATTTTGGAGAGAAGCAACCAGCACTGCAGTTTACACCCTAAATCGAGTACAACTAAAGAAAGGAACTATGAAGACACCATATGAAATCTGGTATGACAAGAAACCTAATGTAAGTTATTTTAAAATATTTGGAAGTAGATGCTATGTTCACAAAGATGACAGAAATGGAAAGTTTGATCAGAAAAGTGAAGAAGGAACATTTCTTGGTTATTCTTCTAGAAGTAAAGCATTTAAATGTCTGATCAAATCATCTAACAAAATAGTAGAAAGTGCAAATGTGAAAATTGATGAATATGCAGAAAGAAATGATGAAGGAAATTCTTAAGAACCAGAAGATTATGAGGAATTTGTTTATGTTCAACCGAGAAGTCCTACCGAGAAAGCTGCTGAAGAAAATGAAGATAATGTCCAGTTACCAAATGATGAAGAAGATCATACAAATTCTACTGAGCCTATATTAGCCAAATATGTTAGAAGACATCATGCATCAAGTTAGATTATAGGAGACAAGGATGATCCAGTGATGACAAGGAACAAACTGAGACAGAACACATGTCTGATTTTTGAATTTGAACTGAGAATAGTAAAAGAGGCATTTAACAGTGAAGATTGGGTAAATGCTATGACAGAAGAGATTGATCAAATAAAGAAGAATGACACATGGACATTGATCCCAAGACCGAAGGACAAAAATGTAATCGATACAAAATGGATTTTCAGAAACAAGCTAAATGAAAAAGGTGAGGTCATTCGGAACAAAGCAAGACTAGTTTGCAAAGGTTATGCTCAATAAGAAGGAATAGATTATCGTGAGACCTTTGCACCTATGGCTAGACTTGAGGGAGTAAGAACATTGTTGGCATATGCTGCTTTCAAAAATTTCAAGGTATATCAAATGGATGTTAAATCTATATTTTTGAATGGTATACTAGAAGAAGAAGTTTACATTGAACAACTTGAAGGATTTGTTGAAGACAAGAGTAAAGATCAGGTATGTAAATTAAACAAAGTTTTATATGGTCTGAAGCAAGCACCTAGAGCATGGTATGAGAGATTGCACTCTTATTTGATCAAAATTGGTTTTATATGGACAAGTGAAAACACCAACATGTACATGAAAAATGATGAGAACAATGGTATATTGATCTCAGCCATATTTGTTGATGATATTATTTTTTGTGGTAATGACTCCTTATTCAAGAACTTCGGAAATGAAATGAGCAAAGAATTTGAGATGTCATTAATCGGTAAGATAAAATATTTTATAGGTTTACAGATACTGCAAATGAAAGATGGGTTTTTCATTACTCAATCCAAGTACCTAAAGGAAATCTTGAAGAAATTTGGAATGGAGGATTCTAAACCAATAAGTACTCCTATGACTACTAACTGTAAATTATCAAAGAATGATGAATCTGCATCTGTTGATGAGACACTTTACCGATCTATGATTGGGAAGTTGTAATATGTTGTGCATAGTAGACCGGATATAGCACATGCAGTAGGTATTGTAGCAAGATTCTCTGCAGATCCCAAGGAAACCCATATGACAACAATCAAGAGAATTTTCAGATACCTGAGAGGCACTAAAGATTATGGCTTAGTATATGAAAAAAGATATGATTTTGATTTAAAAGTTTATACCGATGCTGATTAGGCAGGCAACATTGATGACAGGAAAAGCACAAGTGGTGGAGCTTTCTTTTTGGGAGAAAGATTAGTAAGTTGGCTTAGCAAGAAACAAGGATGTATTTCACAGTCAACAATAGAAGCTGAATATGTTGCTGCAGCATTGAATTTTACCAATATAGCATGGATCAAACAACTGTTGGAAGGTATAAATGAGAAAGTTACCGAGCCAATAACTATATTATGTGATAATACTAGTGCCATTAACATTTCAAAGAATCTGGTAATGCACTCTAAGACAAAACATATATCTATAAAGTATCATTATCTCAGAGAAGAAGTCCAAGAGAAGAAAGTTGTGCTAGAATATATCAGTTCAAAGGAGCAAATTGCAGACATCTCGACAAAGCCACTGCCAAGGGACACTTTTTAGTATCTCAGAAGCAAGTTAGGGGTCCTACCCCTATCTTCTACTCGCTGACCGAGTTCGGTGAAAGCATCAATTCGATGAATCTACAGAATATTATGTGTGGATTGATGTTGATTTACACTTTAGGAGGTCACCTAAAGTTGTGCAGGAAATAGTGAATAGAGACAAGTTGCTCTGACCGAGACTGAGATGATACACAGCAAGGCAAATCACTTCACAGGGGAAGAAATCATGATTTAGTTCTTTTACTTTTTGGCATTGTTGTCAAAGGGGGAGAAGACTAAATGGTAAAAATCCTAAATGAAGACGATAACAGAAGACTAATGACAGGGGGAGAAGATTACTAAAGGGAGAAGACTTCAAAAGATTGTAACAACTCAAGGATAATAGGAGAAGTCTAACAACAATCTTGATCCAAATCAATTTGAATATCTTGTTGGTATTACCATTTAATTATTGGTTTTGCCATCAATGCCAAAGGGGGAGATTCTTGGCATTTCAGTAGATTGAAAGATTGTTGATATTCATTAAGGATATTGAGAAGGTTGTTGAAGACTATTTGATATAACTGAAGAAGGATGATAACTATCTTTATAACATTATTTTGTCATTGATGTCAAGAAATTGATTTTTTGATTCAGTATGATGTTGCCATATCTTGAGGTGATTGATTTGAAGAAAATGAAGATGTCGATAAAAGACACAGAAAGAATGTGACAAGAAAGGGGAGAAATAAGTTATTCAATGGGAAACTATTACCGAGTTAGACAATGATAAGATTATGATGTTTAGATTGTTTTGATATCCTACATATATTGTTGATTGTAAGGTTAATACTATACTATGTCATTGAGCAAAGAACCTAGTCGATAAACCCTAAGGAACCTAGTCGGTAAACCCTAAGGTTTTCGATATTGGTTAATGAAGGCGGAATGTCTACCAAGTAAAGTTTAGTATTTACCGAGTTGCAACCGAGTTATGATAGAGCGCATTGGATGAATACAAGCATTATTTAATGAAGGACAATGATGAGCTGGAGATGTATAAATGATTGGAATGCCGCGCATGAAGTTTGTTAAAGATCTATGGCAATAAAAGATCGGCAGGAAGATCTACAGCGCAGATTGAACCGCAATAACCTTGTGCAAGTTCCAAGAAAGGAATGCAAGTCCCTAGGCAAGATAAAACATTTTTAGATCGAAAGATGCATTGAACCTAGTCAAGATTGAAGATCTAATGGCTAAGATTGATCATGGGAAATGTGATCAAGGAGATTAAGCGGTTAGAAAATTGTTACAATGTAAACAATGTATGTGGGCAAGTGTAAGCACGGGGATGCTACATAGTGATTACCAAGCACAAAAGCTTGAAGACCTGTTTGAATAACAGAGTAGAGAGACCAACAGAGGGACAAGATAAGTCCTATGACTAGATTTGTTTTGAGCAAATAAGAATCTACTTTAGCATTTTAGATGTGAAGTTGTAGATATATTTACTACTGTTGTTTATTCTGAATAACAGATAAATCTCTTAACCAAGTGGACTTAACAGTCTTATTTGTAAACCCTCTAGCAAGGTAACATTCTAAATGAGTGTTTGAAATCCTTTCAAAAGGTCACTTCTAACAAACTGAAGATCCTAACAGATCTGAGGGAAATCCCTTAACCGGGTCACATCTAGCAATGTGTTTGTAATCTTTAACAGGATTTGCTTTTAACCGAGCATACTCTAGAAGAGTATATTTCTTAGTGGGTCCGAAATACCACAATGGTTTTTCCCTATTTGGGTTTCCATGATAAATCTGGTGTTATATGTGTTGTGATGATTATGTGTTTATGAGTTTGCATGTTTACCAGTTTTTGGTTATATTGCTGAAGTATAAGTTACTGAGGTTGAATCTGTTGGTTTCATAGAAGTTTAAGTTTGTATGATTCACCCCCCCTCTCATCTTGTTAGCTATTGGCATCAATACTTTACAATTAGTATCAAAACTATCAAGCCATTGCTCCCGATAAGGCATTCACAATCGCTTTAACGTGGGGCCATACACTCCACTCAATGATTCTCTCTCTTGCATGTCTTGATACTTAAAGTTACTTAGCGAACTTTGTCTTTTTGCTTTGTAGATTTTGGTATTTTTCTTTTCATGACTCATAGTAAGAGAACCTTACTAGTTTTAGTCATGGTTCTCTCTTTCTTTGTCTCATGATCTTCCCTTTTACCTTGTCATTGAAGTGTGAGATCCTAAAGTCTATTGGGGGCTTGGTGTATCTTGCTTCCTTGATGACTTGGTGGAATTTTTTCAATGTAACCCTTTATACTTTACTGAGAGTATGGTTGACCCCATACTTAAACTAAAGTGGGGGATAAATGTAGTGTCCTAAAATTGCACCCCTTGCAATTTTGAGTGCATTTGGTTCTTCACCTTAGTGTTTGCACCCCTTGGCCTAATTAAAGACCTGATTATGCTCATGTACATCACAAACATCAAAAACCTTGATTGGCACTCCCTTGGGCACCTTGATCCTGACCCAAAATAGGGCAGGGCTAGGGCATGGTGCCATGGTCCTCATTAGGACTAGGCATGGCATCATGGGTCCTCCCTAAATTGGGCCCTCTTTAAACCCATTTAAGCATTTCAAATTTGAGCGAAATTTCCCTCTCCATGTCGGCCCATGTCCGAAAATTAATTAGTTTTCTCAATAGGCAAGTATATAAAGAGGATTTTTCCTCTCATTTGAACATCTAACATATCTATCAAGCATCTGGAAAACAAACATGAGATCAATCATTCAAGCATCCAAGATAAATTGAGCATTTTCAGTCTTCCTTCGAGCCTTGGAGCAATAATAAAGTCAAGATTCAAGTACTGAAGTGCAGATCTACATCCTATTCCATGAAACCCTGATTCCATGTGGAGGTAAGAAAAACTTCGCAAGGAGGTATAATCGTTCAATTTTCAGTCATAATTATCTCCCTCAAAAGGAGAACCTTTCCTTCCAATCATTTCAATTACATTTATCTCAATTTCATGGTTAATTCCAAAACTGGGGTTTGACCTAAGGCAAGCCCCTATTCTCCACCTATTTCCCTTTCTTTTTGTGTGTAGGAATTAGGTGTGTAGTTGTAATTCTCAGAATAAGCTTCAGACACAGAGACAGAACAACCCTTTTTGGTGTGCGGAAAATTTGGAGGACCGTGTTGTCTCGTCACAGTCCCTATTTTTTTGGGGTATTTTTGCAGGGTAGATCTGAATTGGCTTATATTGCTCAAATCCAAGGACACGACAAAATCTTGAACCTGTAGCTCATTATTTTCTTAGTTTTGTCTCCAATTTTAGCACTTTACCCTAAATCAACATTTCAACTTAAAAAAGAGGGAAAAACATATCATAATTGACCAATCCACTTAGTATTCAGTCCTTATCTAATTTGTGACTAAATCTAGTGGATTCCTCCCCTCTTTTGAATGTAAAGGAATTCCTCCCCAAAGCAAAAATTGATTTGGTGATTTCTCCTTCTATATTGTAAATTGCCAAATCAAAAATTTCCCCTTTACAATTTGATTTAGGGATGGGCTTAGGGGTGTGGTTTAATTTCGTGGTTACATTTTTGTTTTATAGATTTCAATTGATACAAAACTTAACATTGAAGAATCTATTAGTTTTCACTTTTAATCTTTGTATGTAGTGTTCTTCAAAATTGAGAGGCTATAAAAAAATGGCTATGTCGTCACATAGGAGATTGGGGCTGCAACCTAGAGAGTTTAGGGATTTCAAGCAGAATGATAGACCAAGATTCTTCACGAATCCAGGTTTCAGAGCATGGACGAAACCTAAGTAGGTTTGGGAGGATCAGAACATAGTGTCAGGGTTTGGGACAGATGCTAGAACACACGGTACATGGAGAAAGGATTTTCCTCAACCCGGAGGTGATCATCATTTCAGCCCCAACATTCACAGTTCCAATATGACAAGTGCCAAGACAGACTAGCAGAAGATCTGTGATACGGAATGGAGGCCGAAGAAGATTCCTAGATCAGAGCCAATAGAAAAGGTAAAACCTAAACCTGTGAAATCCTAAAAGTCGTCCTTCTTCTTGGATTGCAAAAGTTGGAATGATTCAGTGGCATTTCTTAGAGATAGGTTTATTTTTAAAATGCTTTGGGGATTGGTCGACTATGTACCGTATTAGGAAATAGTGTGAGGAGAAGTTGCCTTTCAGTGTGGAGATCAAGACAATGCCAAATGGCTTTTTTCTGGTCAAAACAAAAAACAACAAAGACAAGAATTGGGTTCTTAATAATGGGCCTTTTTTCTTAGGAGGCAGAGGTATTTACATTAGAGACTGGGAACCAAAGTTCAACCCTATTAAGGCCTATGTGGAAGAGGTCCCTGTTTGGTTGCAACTATATAATCTTCCCAGAGAGTATTGGAATGAGGAAATATTTCAAATGATTGAGAATAAATTAGGGTTCTATCTCAAATCGGATGAATCTATTGAAAAGGTAGATTTTAGCTCATACATGAGAATTTGTGTTTACTGGAAGCCTCAGTTCAAACTATTGGCATGCTAGAAATAAATACAAATGCAAGCTGCTAGTTGCAACATATTGAGGTCAAGGACCAATTGGAAAAATTCTCGGTGTGTAATAAGGATGGACATTCAGAGGAGGTCTATTTGATAGGTCCTAAGGGCAAGTTAGTTGATTCCTCACTGGAAGATAGAGTGGCACAATTCATTGAGGTAAATAAGGTGTCAGGTCAGGCACACACATAGGATGTTGGGGCTTCACCCTCTCCGATGTTAGATAAGGGGGATTGTGGACCTATTGTAGGAAATCTAAAAATGGATGACAAGGTAGGAGGGATGCATTTAGAAAATCAGTTGGATATCACACAGTTAGTGGAAGAAGCCCTCAATAAGGTTGAAGCTGCTATGAATATAATTGATGCGAGTATTGAAGGTTCCTAGAAGGTTAGACATATAGACTGTGAATGGTTGCAAGAATAGGTGCAGTGTGCCAACTTGGTTAATGAAACTGGGACTGGGTCTGGTGAAGGGGGAGAATATACTGCTTGGGAAGATGAGGAGGAAGACTAGGGAGATTTTGATGAAGAGGACATTATGGAGAGCTGAACCATTCAACAGTCTGATTATCAACTTGACAAAGCTACGATTGGTGAAAATAAATCTACGGGATGAAAACCTAACATAATCTGGATTGCGATGGCTAGGAATACTAAGGTCAATCCAAAATTTTAGTAGGGAAGAAAGGTCCCCTTCCTGAAGGAAAATGAAACTCCTTAGTTGGAATGTCAGGGGTTGCAATGCTCCTGACAAGCATCGTCTGATCAAGCGAGGGCATGAATAGATGCAACCGGATCTTGTTTTCCTACAAGAAACTAAGCTAGGTTTGGAGGAGGTTGTTGGATGGATGTATGCCTGGAGGTCTTCGGAAGGCATTTTCTTGAGTGTTGTGGGTTCCTCAGGTGGGCTTGGTATAATTTGGAATCCTTCTCTCATTCAGGTGAGGAACTAATAAATTCACAGTCATGGCAATTGTGCAGAGTTCATTATTTTGGTATTAACTGCTACTTCTTTCTGATTAACGTTTATGGCCCAGCAAGAGCTAATCTGCAACTGGAAACATGGGAACAAATGTCATTGATTTTGAGCAACTTGTCTCAAGACTTGGTGGTGATTGGGAGCGATTTCAATACTATTTTAGAATCTGAAGATAAGAAAGGAGGTAAGGTGGGTGTCACTACCTCACAATTGGGATTTCAAAACTTTGTTTTTGACAATGGTTTGCGGGAAGTCAAGACTAACAAAGGGACCTTCACTTGGTCAAATCAGATGGTTGGAAGGGATCACATAGCAAAGAAGTTAGATAGATTTTTTTGGGGTGGTAGTAGGGCTTCTAAACCCCTTCTTTTTGAAGTTGGGGTTATTTTGATGGTTGCTTCTGACCATTTTCCTATTGAGCTTTTGATTTGTCTAGATAGTGCTTTGATTTGATGTCCCTTTAAATTTGAAAAGATGTGGTTACGTGATTCCACGCTGAAAGATTTAGTAAATGATGAAGCGATGATAGTGTATGTTGTCATTGATGTCAATAAGTGAACCGATATATGATGCTCAAGCAGGTGAACCGGTATGAACCAGTGTGAAGATTGGAAGCAACTATGGTCAATCGAGATGGAGTGGACCGGTGTCGGGGTTCACTAAGTGTGACTACCGGTTGGTAGTCTTTGTTCAGCTCTAGGGTTTCCGGTTTGGCTTATGTGGTGCAACCGATGATGTTTTGTGAACAATAAGGATAAGGATCAGGATACCACATCAGTTATGTACATGTGAAGGATTTCCTTGAGGATATTGCGTGTGAATATCGAATACATGAATACCTACCTCAGGAATGCATGATTTTCTGAGCGGTGTATGAAGAGCGCGTGATGGGTTACTATTTTCCAGATGCGGTGAAGATCGGACGATGCAAAATGACTTGAGATCTATTTTAGATCATTTCACTCTATGCAATATGTTTGGATAGTCAGGATTGGACTGCTTTCAATTGTAAACCTCGATTGTTTAGGGTTTAGGGTTTATGCTACCGACCAAATTGTTGTTTATAGGGTCGATGATGTTTGTTATTTTTTGTGTTGGCAAAAGATATTTTTTTGTGTCTGGATGTTGAGATACTTGCCAAACCAGAGTGTGGAATCTGCATAGTGTGATTGCAAAGGAGAGGAGCTGGAAAGGATCTGCCTTAGCAAGTAGTGTTGTTATCGGATCAGAGCTTTACCTATTGACTTCTAACCATTTTAACAAAAGGAAAATCCCTTGAGTGGGTAGCTTTAATAGGCTTGTTGCAAATCCTCTAACCAGGTGACTCAAGTTCATTGAGTTCTTTAAATCCTCCAGCAAGGTAACCTTTAACAGGGTTTATAGCCATCCCTTAATCGGGTGATCCCTAACAGGATCAGTTCCTAATAGAACCTTATTGTAAAGTCTTTAACCGGACTAGGCTCCTAACAGAGCGGACTTCAAAAGAGTTCAAAATAAGCTTGTGGGTATTCATCCCCACCGTGGTTTTTCCATTTGGGTTTCCACATGAAAAATTTGTGTTATGGGTTGTGAGTTTTCATGTGATGATTGAGTAGTTTTTTATTAAAGTTGAATATGCATGCAGTGCTAAATGATTGTGGTATTATTGATGCAACTCATGCATAACTAAACTGGTATTGCTATGGTTAAGTACAGTGGTATAGACAATCGGTTATCTGTGTTAAGAGAGTGTCAAAATATTGAAGCAAGTTTTTGTCTGTATTGATTCACCCCCCCCCCCCCCCCCTCTTAGTACCAATTAGGGTATTAGTTGTTCATCATTATTCATCAGGTGTCACTACCTCACAAGTGGGATTTCAAAACTTTGTTTCTGAGAATGGTTTGCGTGAAGTCAAGAATAACAAAGGGACCTTCACTTGGTCAAATCAGAGGGTTGGAAGAGAGCACATAACATAGAAGTTAGATAGATATTTTTTGGGTGGTAGTAGGGCTTTTAAACCCATTCTTTTTGAAGTTGGGGTTATTTAGATGGTTTCTTCTGACCATTTTCCTATTGAGCTTTTGATTTGTCTAGATAGTGCTCTGATCTAATGTCCCTTTAAATTTGAAAAGATGTGGTTAGACGATTCCAAGTTGAAAGAATTAGTAAATTCCAAGTGGCTGGAAGCTCCATTGATCAATGGATCATGGGCCCTTAAGTTTTTTTAAAAAGTGCAGTATCTCAAAGGTAAGTTGAAGGAATAGAACAGGGTCAAGTTTGGGAATATTTTTATGAAAATAAGTAATGTCGAAGCAGAGCTTAAGGATCTGGAGTTGACTATCATGGATCAAGGAATGACATTGGAAGCATTCAACAAGGAAAAGACCCTTAGATCCAAGTACAATGAAATTATGGCCAGAGAAGAGGTGTACTAGAAACAAAAGTCCCAAGAAAGTTGGTTAAAGGAAGGTGATAGAAACACAAAGTTTTTTCATAACTCAATCAAGGTGAGGAGACCTTGGAATAAGGTGAACTCTATCAAGAACAAAGCAAATGTTGTTTTAGATAATTTGGAGGACAATAACAAGGAAGCGATGGATTTTTACACAGAGCTACTTTCAAAGAGTTAGAGTTTAGACTCTCAGTACCAAGACACTCTTCTGGATAATATTCCACATGTCATTTTTGAGAATCAGAAACAATTCCTTTGCAAACCTATTTTGTTTGAAGAGGTGAGATAGGTTGTTTTTTCGATGGTGGGAGACAAGGCCCCTGGACCGGATTGGTTTCCTTCTATTTTTTTATCAATAGTTTTGGGATGTGGTAGGTCACGATGTCTGACAGGTGGTGGAAGAGGCAAGGGTTGATGTCAAGGTTGAAAAAGAACTAAATTGTACTTTTCTTGCTTTAATCTCCAAAGCTGAGAAATCGATCTCCTTTGGGGATTTCAGACCTATTTCTCTGTACAATGTGTTATATAAGGTGATTGCTAAAGTGACTATGAACAAACTAAAACCTCTCTTAAAGTTCATCATTTCGGAGGAACAAAGTGGCTTTGTCCAAAGTAGATCTATTGTGGAAGGTATTATTATAGCACATGAAGCTATTCATTCAATTAGGAAAGCAAAGGTTGAGTGGATGTTAATCAAACTAGACATTAGGAAAGCTTATGATATGGTGGTCTGAGATTTCCTTTTTTGTGTCCTAGAGAGGTTTGGTTTCTCTTCCCAATGGATGAATTGGGTGAAGGAGTGTATTGATGGGTCGTGCATTTTTGTTTTAGTAAATGGAAGCCTGCAAGGTTTTTTCCATGCTTCTCAAGGCCCGAGGCAGTGGGATCCCCTCTCCCCCTTTATCTTCATTTTACTGGCTGAGGCTCTGGAGAGATTTATTGAATAGTTGAGACGTGAGAGCAAGTGAAAAGGTGTTCTTGTTGCCGAAGGAGTTGATGCGGTCACTCATCAACAATTTGTTGATGATACAATCCTTTTGGGGGATGCCTCGCTAAAGGAAGCTCGTCTCATCAAAAAAAATTTAAATATTTTTTGTGAAGTGTCTGGGCAGTAGGTGAACTAGAATAAATTAGACATTTTCATCTTTAATACTGATATGAGAAAGCAAAGAGAAATACTTAAGATCCTAGGTGTCAAAGCTGGCTCACTCCCGGGAAGATTCCTGGGAACCCCATTGTTTGGGGAACCAAATAGGACAAATATGTGGTAATGATTATTAGATAGCTATATTTACAAATTAGAAGGCTGGAAGTGTAAATGGCTCACTTCGGCTGGTAGGTTGTTATTGTTAAAACCAATTTTATCTACAATGTCGATTTACTCCATGATGTGTTTTAAAGTCTCGGGTAAAATAGTAAGAAGTATTAATCAATTCATGAGGAAATTATTTTGGAATGGAAAGAGTGATCATGATAAAATTCCTCTGGTAGCATGGGATAAAGTGTTTCAACCACGTCTGGTGGGAGGTGTAGGTTTGAGAAAGTGGTGCTATTTGAATGAAGCTATGGATGCTAAATTGATTTGGCAGATGTATGAGAAACCTAATCATAAATGGGTCCATATCTTGAAACACAAATATCTGGACTCATTAGATAGAGAGAGAATCTTTACTGTTCGTGATCCTCTAAGAGGATCTGCAATGTGGAATTTTTTGTTGTCTCGCAGTAAAGTGATCACATGGCACATCACTTGGCAGCTGGGAATGGGGAGAAAGCCAATATCTGGACGAATTCTTGGGATGGAAAACCTGCCCTATCCATGAGGGGGGATATAGCTCAAATTAAACAAGCATCTGAGGCCATGTGGGGAACACAAGTTAAGGATTACTTGTTTTTAGAACGGTGTAATGGAGTTGATGTTTGACAGTGCAAAGATGTTGATATGTTGCCATTATATTCAAAACAAAACTTAATGTTTCGCAATATTTTGGATGAGTTCTCTCCAGTACTTGGTTTGAAAAATGATGTTATTAAATGGTGTGGCTCAAAATCAGGAGTATATTCAGTCAAAATTGGCTATAATATAATTGGGAATGCAAAGATCCAACCGGACTGGCCTTCGAAGTTATGTTGGAGCTCTAAGTGTCTTCCCAAGGCTGGGATTTTTTCCTGGTTGGTTCTGAAGAGGAGGATTCTGACGGGTGACAGAATGTTCTGTACACCAAACCACCCTATCAAAACCATGTTGTTCATCAAATAGAAACATAAAAACCTTCCCCCAGACCCACTGTAAAAAAGAAGTCCAATTACATCGTGCCAAAATGGCATAAACTATTCAATAGAAAAAATACAGGATAACTTAATTTAAAACAAAATATTTTGTACCGAGAGGTACTATTGTTCACCATGATTCACCAGTCTTCATTCAACAACATTTTGTGAACTTGGAACATCCCCCAACCTGTTCAAGCCACCAATTGCACCGCCCTGCTCAATTTATCATGCCAACTCTGCTGAAAGACGCCTGGTAATCAGTTGCCTTCTCCGCACCTCATCCACCATCCTATCCTCCTCTCTCGCTTGTCCAATAATTTCTTCTAGCTCCACTACCTGAACGTAGATTACCAGATCTTCCCACCCTCGCCTCGCGTCATCTCAGAATCTTGCTTTGACCTCCTCACGACATCACAGAAAAGGAATTTTTGAGTGTCTAGCCTGGAGCCCTGCATTTTCCTCTAGAATGCCTTCAGAGGCATTGAAACCGTAACCCAGAACAACCCACTCCAACAAAGACTCCATGTTTAGAAGATATGCACCCAGAACAATCATCCTCATCACCTTCCTAACCTCCTCGCATGAGTAACCCAAGTCTACTCCCCAAGCCATGGTGAGAGAATAGATATAAACCCTCGAATGATATCTATGGCCAATTATCACCACCTCCTCGCCAAGAACCAGTTGAACCGCTTTCAAAAATAGGGGGTCTCTTGCCAAAAACATGTTCTCGAGCCTCTTTGCAGGAACAGGACCCCAGAAAGCAGGCATCAACTTCGAAGATTTCAGGGTGAAATTAGCTTCCATGTTGGAGGCCTCTAAAAACTGTCAAGCTCTACAAAAAAAAGGTAATCTTCCCCACCAAAAATGCTCAACAACCACATTGATCGAGCAAAAATACCAATTTTAGCAATTGAGAAGGCATGCACCATAGCCGTCGCCATTTCAAAAAACATTCGACATTAATTGCCCATATAACATGATCTAGACTCAGCTCCTTGGATAAAAAGAAGGTAGCATGTTGCACATATCAAGTTTGCAAAAGTATTGTACGTGGCAGGCCATCTTAACTCCATTGCACATTACTATCATTACTATCCCACCACCTCACCTCACCTTTGGAGAGCTCACACACCACGTTGGAGATATCGTCAATAAGTGCATTTCCACTTTGTTTTACATGGGAAATACAAAAGTCTTGAAAAGATTTTAATTTTGCACTGAATAATAGTTATGAACTTATTCAATTTCCAACATGGGGTGTAACCTTTCATAAGAGCATTAATCCACACTTGGGAATCTCCATCCAAGTGGACTTTCGAAGCCTTCATATTCACTGCCAAGTCAGTAGCTAACAACATCACTTGAACCTCAACTTCATTATTAGTTCCATCCTATAATATTTTAGTACCTATGAAGAGAATCTTCCCCTCATCATCACAGGCCACACATCTCGCACCTGAGGTGCCTGGGTTACCCCTTGAATCCCCATCAAAGTCAATCTTCACCCAGCCCCTCTTAGGTTTTGACTAGCTCACTTCATTAGTTTCAAGAACACTACATAAAGTATTAATCCTAGGGAACCCATGAACAAGTCTTTATATATGTTATTAAATATGTATATAATAGTGTAAATTTAATTAATATGAAAATAATGATAACAATAAGACTTTAGTATAGTCTGAAAGTACAAATATAAAACATGCTCCAATTGTGAAATGATTTTTCTATTAGCATACGAGACGACATGTAGTTTACATCGATTTGAAAATTATACATCATGATGTTAACTACACTTTGTTCAAACATATGTATGCAACTCATGTTCAGTGGAACACATTTTACAATTGATACTTTTGAATGTAATTGTTGTCTCCTCGTCTTCATATTTATGCAAGGCACCTGTGAAAATAAAATAAAATTACATTAATATTAACATTTGATTATTTGAATTTTAGAGCTACAATTCTTTATAATAAATGGGAGAAAAAAATTCCAATATTACTGGATAGTACGGAAGGTGAGAAATGTACATTTTCATTTGTAGAGAGGAATATTAATGTCGTAGAAATGTAATTGTTGTTGTCATATCTTCACATTTATTTTAGGGACCTATGAGAAGAAATTAAATTCACATTAAGATTGGCATTCTTATGGTTGAATTTTAAGATTAAAATATGTGGTAATAAGTGATAGAGAAAAGTATCAATGTTATTTGATAGTATAAAGAATTGAAAATATACATTGTCATTAAGATGAAGGAATTTTAACATTGTAGTAATGTTTCAATAAATGAAAAATAGATGTATTTTGTGAAAGGAAAACTTACGTGAAGTGTTCTTGATGGATTGAAGTTTGTCTTCTTCTCTTTTTCTGCTCAAAACTTGTTTGCCTTTCTTTAATTTCTCGTATCTATCATAGTTGAATGGTGGCATGATTTGTAGTCCTTGTAAGCTTTTCACGCGAGAGATTGCCACAAACATTAGACATGTTCTTTTTGTTGGCCCTATATCAATAGTAGCCTTTTGAAGAATCAATCGTTGAGATTTGTGCATTGTTAGTGCCCAAGCTAATCACAATGGTATTTGAGAAGAAACACCTATTTTAATTGTTGGAATTGGAATTTTTAATGGATGACGATTATCGAATGGCAGTCTAGAGTAATTATCAAATTCAACTAGCACGTACGTTGGTGGTTGAGTTGGTGCACTTCCGGGTTTATATACAATCTTCGTAATATTTCCTAAAGCTTCGTTGACAAGTCTTGCTTCTATCCACATATTTGATGTCAACATGAATCTGGTATTTTTTGATAATAATAATTCTACATCAAGTTCATCATCTATTTCACTTTAGTTGCTAGTAAGATTTCCAATTCTTGTTGCAATGATGCGTGCGAGTGGATTTTATAATTATTGTAATTTCTTCCTATTGTGGCTATGAACATTGTCGTTTATTGAAAATAAATTAACACAATAATCAAATTTTGTGTTGCTTGTTGGATCAATTATCATATAAGACCTTGTCGTTAGTAACATCTAATCATCAAATGTAGGTTTTACATCTCTTATGTTCATTAACAGTTCTCGAAAGCATTGTTGGCCATTGTTTTCTCCATCCTGTCGAAAAATATGATCTAAAGTAATAATATTTTTTAATTGTTCACATAATAGTTTAGCCCATCTTCTACTCTCATATGGCAGCCTATCATTCGCTAGAGGCAATTGTCCAAGATCACCAAATAGAATCATAGATAGTCTTGAACATTTTTGTTAGCTATTAATTATTTTAATTTGTATCTATCAAGACTTTTTCATTTAAATTTTTGTACTATAAAATTGTGCAATTAGAATGGAATAATTATAATTTTACAACTTGAGTAGAAGACATACCTAAAAAAATTTCATTAGAATTTGAAGGAAAAGATTGGTGTAGACGTGCATCTATGTTCTCTAATAACCTTTTGCCAATAAAACTCGTTTCATCAATCAAAATATATCTGATAGGTGTCATCTCCTTTTGGAAGGTTATTAGTCTTGTACCTTAAAGCTCTTTGAAATCTCTTATCAGTATTCTTAATCTTGAATGAATAATCGATGCTCCTATATTGAAGGTAGCAACTCCAGTTGGTGCAAGCACGAGTAGAGGAGATTGATTTGGCATGGAAGCATTTTTGAGTGCTTCATTTATAGCGCCTATTAAATGTGATTTCCGTGTTCTCGTCGTACCTTCAATTATCATAAATAGAGGAGGTTTTGTTCCATCTATAAGGTGGTGTGAAATGATAATATTGAGTGCCTCTTCTTGTTTACCGCTTAGGTTGCGATAGTTTACAATGTGTGGTATATCATCATGAATGAGAGAACCAATACTTTTCATGGTGGCAATGAAATTGATAGCCTTGTTAGTATATTATTCACCTTGATAATCAATTGACTAATCTGTCTCTTTATTTATATCTCTCTTGTCGAGCATATATATCTCTAAAGTTTGCATTAATTGGCCACAGTGAAGCCTAGATATAATCTCTCACTCATTTTTTGTAGTTTCTTCTTGTCTAGTATCGTTCTCTTCAGTATTAGAGTCTTCAATGTTTTCATCATTTTCAGTTTCTATTCTTCGTTGCACATGCCATTGATTATAACTGAAGTTATCCCAATTTGTCTCTATCTTATAATCGTTATTCCCAGTGTCCCTTTTGATGTTGCGAAAAAGGTTTGTATAACAGTAATTCTGAAAAACAAAAAATTATCCATTTCTCCGAGCCACGTGTCAGAATGGACAGAAACCTTGGAAATACTTTGACAATACTTGATTTTTTCATGGATTCCATTTGTTGTTGCCTTTTCTTTTGGATTGTATATCCACAATTTTATTGTGTCAATCAATGATATTGCTTCCATATAAAGTGACATGTCTTGATATGCATCTATGAATGAGACTATGTGTTTTTTATTATTATTTTCATCATCTTCTACTACGTGCTTGAAAAATTTAGTTGAGACATTCAAATTGATAAATTTTCTGCTACTTTCTACCAACGGTAGTTCCAATAGCATGTGACATGTTTCTTATGCTCCAATGTCTCTCTCAATTATTGTTTCAGTTAATAGCTTCCTATAAGCTTTTGTAGCTGAATCATTTGGATTTTCAATATTTTCTAGTCATAATAACATTTGTTGGTATGTTTCAGAACTTTTCTTTGATTTGGCTACATACCGTGCGATGTATTTAATTACTGCATGTTTAGAGAGAACAGTTTGCCAATCAATGTTTGCTCTCCAAAGTTGTAATATGTACCTGTTGTGTGTGTTTACTCTATCATCATTTCATGTCGGTTCAAATTTTCTTTCTCCCGTCTCTGGATCATCGTACATTTTTTACCCATGCAAATTAATTGGCCATGGAGCATTATACCCATATATGAAAAATGTAAGATGATTTTATAATTTATAAAATTATTGGATTATCAAAATTGTTTTAAAATAGTTTTGATTTCTTTTGGAAATCATTACCTTCAAACCATTTTCCCTTTCTTCTTGCGTAGACATGCTCCTTCTTTGCACATTGTATGTCTTTCCACTATCTTTAATAATTCTTCATAGTCATTGTCAAAATCACTTTCTGCAATCCATCTTGTCCTTTTAAGACATGGATGTAAAGAGAAATTGTGAAATGGTTGTAAACGATATTTCAATCGATTAATTTACAATTTTATAGATATGTTGGTAATAAATATTTTTCCAATGTTCAATGGATAATTAAAAACATACCTGCACATTTCTTTGATGTCTATCTTCTCTAGGGTTCCATTCATGAAAAATGTTGTTGAAATATTTTTCTGCACTTTTTCGTTGTTCATCATTTGACCAATCAATGTTATCCATGTCCAACGATCCATGTATCCACAAAAATCCATATACATGTGTAGATCCTCTGTGTTGTCATTCATATCAACACCAATAATCAGTAACTTGCAATCCTTTCTTAAGTACCTCTTTTCTAAAATTTAAGTTTCGTAGATGCATGTATTGGGCAACAATATGTGGATAATCGATGAGATTTTGTTCTTACCACATTTCATCTTCACGTGGATTCAATGGTGGTGTACCTAACATCAGTGCATGCAAGTCTAGCCAAATACAAATCAGCTTCACTTAAAGTGAAAAATATAGTTGGTGTTCCAATCTGATGTAGCATGTCTGTTAGTTTGGCTCGACGTTTTGTCCAGTAAGTTCTTGTACCTCTTAGACTTGTTCCAAATCGCATCAATTTGTCAGCCAAATGTGAACTCGGAACATTCTCCATATATTCATGTAGTTCCATTATAGTGATAGGCATTTCCCCTAAGCTTCTTTTGATGAAAACCATAGTGACGTTTGTGCACGATGCCTCATAATCATATTTGTCATGTAATATCGGAACCTGAGATGCTTTTTGAAGTGGTTATCTCTGTATTGTAATAGATGCTTACCATATTCATGAAGATTTACTTGTTTGATCTGAGGTTCCAACCAGTCACATTACCGTCAGGAAACAATGTCGGAAATGCCATGTCAAGTAGTCCCACTGTAGTATATTCGTTGACTAGAGATCCACCAATTGTTGGCCAATCAATCAATGCTAATGGATTTGTGTTGTTGTTGTTTTTATCTATGCACGAATCAACTCCATCTCTCTTTGTGTGTTTGGTGGTCTTAATGCCATCAATGTGGTCTGATCAATGATATTATCTTCTTTAGTTTGTATGACTGGTCCCACGAACACTATTTCATTTCTATTAAATTCAAATTCCATGTTCACAGTTCTCAACTGTTCAAAGATATTTTGATCAGAATTTAGTGATAAATTGTCAAAGAGTAGATGTATCAATCGTAACATCTGCTTAAAACTTGTCATGTGTGATTTTGTACTGTAGTGCTTTGTACACACACTCCCTATTTACTGTAAAATCGTAACTCGTGCCATGCTGATCTTTCCTTCATACTATAATTATTGGCAAGTTTGTAATGGAATGTGGCATTTTTTTTGCAATTTGTTCGATTTGTTATGAAAAGTTGATTGTGTGTTCTTTATACTTATACTGTCCACCTGTCGCATGTGCAACTTGCAATATTGGATTTACACGTGCGATAAACATTTCTTCTACTTGTGTCAAACATGCTAGTTCTGTTGGTTGAATTCCTGGATCCATATTATTCATAAATCTGAAAATATGTTCATTCCTCTCTCTTGCTTCTATCTATTACAAACAAGTTCTTCTAGATTTCGAAAAACATTCATTCCACTATAAGATTCTTGGCAAATATGATACATTGATAGGGACTTGTACACATCTAAATGATTATGAAATGTCATTTGCACTTGTTTAATTTTTTTGGCAAGTAATCCATTTGGATTTACCATCTTATGTGTATTCAAATGTATTTGAGCTTCGTATTCCTGTTCTCATAAATTTGCAAAATTTTGTGTGTTATTTTCAATCTGCGTTGTTTGGAGAGGTTCCTCTTGAAAACCAATTTGTTGTGTATCTATATTTCTGTTTATGAAATGCGATTAAGGTTTTGTTGTGTTTTCAACTATATAGTGAACCTCATCTTCAAGTGCTTGTTGACATTTGTTCAATTCTGAATTTTTCAAATTCTCTGTGTTGTGGTTGTAACTGTTCTATTGAAAGTTGTAATCTTCTTCGTGCATATCTTGTTCAATCTGTTTCATTCCTTCGCTTCTTTTGCTCCTCCTTTTATGTGTTTGTCATATGTTCATTTCTTTGTTTCCTATATTGTCTCTGGTATTGTCTTTGATATTCTTTCCTATGTTTATCATAATCAAAAAAATTCTTCGATCGACCCATTCCTAATTTTTTTTTAAAAGGTAACAAATCAATTAGTTCTATGCATTGATATAATTAAAATAATAAAATAATTTAAATTTAATAAATTTATCGAATTATTAATAATATTGTTTACCTTTTTTAAATTTAGTATTTCATTAGTTTGTTAATCTTTGAAATATTCGTTTTAATTGTAATTTTTTAAATTATTAAATAAAATATTATAGTTCAGTGATTCCTTAATTAATTAATTATTTAAATATTAATGGCTTATTAAATTTAGTTTAATTTATTAATTTATTTGCGTTCAATATATATATATGTGTGTGTGTGTGTGTAGATTTATATACATATACATATACATATATATATATATATATATATATATACATATATATATATATATATATGTAGATACATATACATATATATATATATATATATGTATATACATATATATATGTAGATACATATACATATATGTAGATACATATACATATATGTAGATACATATACATATATCTATACATATATATAGATACATATACATATATATATATACATATACATATATATATATATATATATATACATATATATATATATATATATACATATATATATATATATATATATATATATATATATATGTAGACACACACACACACACGTCTATATGTATATGTATATGTATGTGTGTGTGTGTGTGTGCGCGCGTGTGTGTTTGTGTGTGTGCGCACGCATATACATACAGACACACACACATATATATACACATTTATATCTATATATCTATATACATGCATATACATATACATATATCTATATATGTATATGCATATGTACTGGGTTAGATTTACATTGCAAAGTGAGTTCCGTTAAAAAAGGTGAAATAGTAGATAGCCCAAAAGGTTGGGATTTGCTTAATTTGGGTGGATTCATTTGAGGTTGTGGAAGAAATTGACACATGTGTGTGTTGGATTTGCAACGACTCAATCTTCAGGCGAAAGAAACGAAAAATCAAAGATAACATACAATCTAAACATGTTTTGCATAATTTTAGCTTGATAATGATGGATAAGAGGCATAATTAGAAATAGGAAATAAGATAGGCTATCAACTACTACCATTCATATTTTAACTGTTAGACATCACATCAGAAAGCTAAATGTTCATATTTAGCTCTCTGATGTGATGTCTAATAGTTAAAATATGAATGGCAGTTGTTGATAGCTTATATATATATTCATATTATGTATAAAATACGTCGAGAGATATCCTTCTCGAGGCGCCTATTTTTAATCAATTTTATATCCTAAAGTCATATAGGATATAAAATTATACTTATTTTTTTTATTAATACTACTATTTTATTTAATTTTCTATTATATTATATAGTTTGTATTATAAAAAAAAAAATTGATATAAAATATTATATAAATAATACATAATATTGTGTAATTTTATATATAGCAAACTAAAAAATGATTTTATTATTAATAAGATAATATTATATTGAAATTATTTTTATATTATTTTTAATATGTTATTTAGCTTTTTATTATTTTATTGTAACATATTATATTATATAGTTTCGATTGTACAAATTTTGAAAATTCATTATATATGTTCATGTAAGCAAAATAATTATATTATTTTAAATTATTATTATATATAATGTTAACATTTATATTAATATTAAATTATCATTTTGTTTAATATAGTGAAGTTATTATGAATGTATTGACTACATTATGAATGAATTTAGACTTGTTAACATTAGTTAATTAAAATTAATTAATGTATTGAAATATTAATTTAATGGATAAATAATATATAATTTTAAAATTATAATTTGTTATATAAATTTGCTTACTTTAATATAAAATATTATATATAATATTATATTATCAAATTTAATAATATAATATTGCATACTTTTATATTTACTACAATAAATAATGTTTTATAAATAATATTTATATTAAAACAATTATTTATTTTGTTTATAAAAATTGATTTTATTATTAATAAAATAATTTTATAGTGTAGTTATTTTTCAATTATTTTTAATATTTTATTATAATATATTATATTATATAGTTTGTATTATACAAGTTTATTTAATTTAATACAAAATATTAAATTACAAAACATAATGTGAATAATAAGATAATATTATAGTGTACTTCTTTTTCAAAAAAAATTAATATGTTATTCAAATTATTATTATTTTACTGTAATATATTATATCATATAGTTTGTATTAAAATATTATATTATAAAATATTAAATGAATAATGCTTAACATTTTATAATTTCATATATAGCACAATGAATAATGTTTATATTATATCGACTATTTATTGGATTTATAATAATCAGTTTTATTATTATTATTATCATCATTATTGCTCGATAAAGGGCTTATAGCCGAAATTATATCAGTTTTATTATTATTATTATTATTATCATCATTATTGCTCGATAAAGGGCTTATAGCCGAAATTATATTAATATGAAATTGAATTTTTACATCTTGCAAAATGATCCATAGCCAGATCTCAAAAAGAGACTAAAGGAGGAGACTAAAACATATACCCTCCCAGATTTGAAGCATGAACTAAGAGAAACCCCATATATCAAAATAGGGTTGCAATACATTACATAATATTTCGACTATCTCCAATACTAACAAAACCAAAGAGAAGATACTACCCCAACCCAACCATACATCAAATACATTTACTAGGGGAAAGGACCCACTAGTTGAGCATGTACCAATTGTTGTGAGGGTGGTTGATACCTTTTGTTCCAAAAATTAAACAAATAAAACTTATTGTTTGAAACAAAAAATATCAATTTTTTTTAGGAAATGTACCAACATTTGTTAGGAAATGTACCAATAGTTAAAAAATGTACTAATATTGTAAAAAGTAACCAATCAGGTGATGCCATGTCAGCTATGTCAGCTGCACAACTATTGGGGTCTCTTTTGCATGCCTATCGGTATCACTTTTTTGGGGGGCTGTTTTGGACACCTTCGCAAAAAGCATGCTGATGTGACATCATATTTGATGATGTGGCCCTGAAACCTTAGTTATAAGCAGGGGACTTGCCAAGTACGCAGCTGTAAAAAAATCGGAGTGATTTGAAATTTCCAAGTAAGATTTTGAGAAGCGCGAAGTTAGGGTGCACAACTACTGAGTCCTTTCCCCTAATTGATAGATAAACCATTACAAAAACTATGAAAGTTGACCATGGAGCTTCACTGGAATTAACCTCGATTCTTCGGGAAGGAAACATCAATGCCTGCTGCCGAACCTACATCATTCAATTCGCTGTTGTTTGTACTATCGCTGAAGGAGAATGGATCATCGCCATCCCTCCTTCCCGTTAAATGATTGAACTCCCGAACCCATGGAAGATTAACATCGATTTCATCTACCATTGGGGAACAAGAACACCATCATCTGAAAAGCCCATAACCTTTTTCAGAAATTCCACACATTCTTCGGGAAGGAAACATCAATGCCTGCTGCCGAACCTACATCATTCAATTCGCTGTTGTTTGTACTATCGCTCAAGGAGAATGGATCATCGCCATCCCTCCTTCCCGTTAAATGATTGAACTCCCGAACCCATGGAAGATTAACATCGATTTCATCTACCATTGGGGAACAAGAACACCATCATCTGAAAAGCCCATAACCTTTTTCAGAAATTCCACACATTGTTGCTTAACTGGTTTGCCTAGCTCCCACCTCACATGATCCCATATAAATATTATTGGGAACCTCGACACAGGAATCCCATTCCTACTCACAATTCCAAAATGAGAAGATGGAGGAACGGTGAGATTTTGGTCTATCTCACGAAGGACTCTGTCGATATCTCCCAAAAAGTCTGGCTTGAAAACCCTCTCGTAGCATAATTCCTGCACAACCACCTTAGTTTCCCACAGATTCAGAAGCGTACCCAAAAAATATGTTGGGATATCAAAATTTACTCTGTATTTGTGGTCGGCAATAAGAAACTGGACCCCCAAGATATCGCATGTGATATCCAGTAGAAGAGGATGTGATATTTTGATCAATTGTTGTAACCACTTCTTTGAAATTGGGCCCAGGAAGGCCATTTGCCTCTTAGCCGCAACCAATCTAATATTTGAATCCATAAAAGCTCTCTGCTCTATTCCGCTAAACACAAGGAAGAAATGAAGAATAATAAAGCAGTTAGTTTAAGCCATTTGCCTCTTAGCCGCAACCAATCTAATATTTGATTCCATAAAAGCTCTCTGCTCTATTCCAGTAAACAGAAGGAAGAAATGAAGAATAATAAAGCAGTTTGTTTAAATTCCAATTTAATAGGGAAAAATGAAACTTCTCGAACAAGCTTTTTCTTCACAGTAAATGATTGTCTGGAAAAAACCAAAACATATCCTTAGCGATTTTCGCATGCTGGTCCGCTCGTGTGGCCAACGCAAAATACTCGGTGAGTGTGGTGGCAAGGAGGTACTTTTGTTGGCTTAACTACCAATCGACTCATTTCGCGTGAAGGATATCTGCCTCTTGATGATGCTAAAGCCGTAGATTGACCAGAACATAATTACCCTTCCTTACAAGGATGACTCGACCCCGCCACATCAAAAAGTTTTCAAGGAAATCGCCATGCTCTTGCTATTGCTAACATGTCCTGCCACCTCAACTAAACTTGGGCCCACCTCTTAGAGTTTAAAATTTCAAAGCCAAACTCCCACCAAGAAAAGACTCGGGCCCTGCAAAACCTTAAAGATAATGCAATTTCTACACAACAAACATGAAACACGTTATAATTTACAATTTTTTTGTTATTCTATATTCACAAAATCTATCTGAATTCCATTTGTCGCCTTATTAGCAAGTTCATCTGCAAGTAGATTACCTTGCCTGTAAATGTGGTTGAATAACACTGCTTCAAATGAACTAATGATACTCAATGCCCTTTATAATATTGCATTCAATCTCTGATAAGGAGTAGCCTCTTTCCTCAAGGCATTAATCACTATTGCGGAATCCCCCCGAATCTCTAGTTTTTGGATACCCAGATATTTACTTTTTTGAAGACCGATCACGAAGGCTTGAAATTTTGCTTGATTCTTAGTTCCCTGTTCCAATGGTTCAGCAATTCTTGGTATGATCCTGCCATCCCACTTGGAAATTCCACATATAGCTCATGAAATGCCTAAAATTTCCTCTAGTTACTCCGTCAAAATTTAATTTATGCCACCCCTCTCTTGGAAGTTCCCATTTGCAGTCCAATCTGGGTTGTTGCTTTCCTCCCCTTCCTTCCCGCAAAATTGGGGAAGTCTAAGACCACTCCATCTCCCCCAAGAATCTTCATCCCAATGAGTGAATGAAGAATGCTTGTGAGATCTCTTCTCCTTCTACTGTTAACTACTCTACAATGGCCATTTCAATTTTAGTGGTTAATATTTCTATCTTCATCTTTGATTCCTTAAAAATTCTCCTGGTCCTTTCCTTCCAAATTTCCCAAACCAAAATTGACGAGCTAGCAATCCACAGACCACTAAATAAACCAAATATGTTTAACTTTGGCCAACTTCTAAATAGAATTAAGATATCTTGTGGTAGAGCTAAGGACCACCCAAGTTTAGCACACAACCAATGCTAGCATTGGCGAGAGAAAGGACATTAGAGCAACCGATGGTTAATGGTTTCTTCCTCCTGTTCACATAGGACACATCTTGAGGGGCCACTAAATCCAAATCTTCAAAAGCACTTTGTTGTGAGAACTCTCCCTTTAAGCATTGCCCATGAAAAGATACCATCTTTGGGAAGACATCCTTTATTCTAGCATAAATGCAAGGGGAGCTCTGTTTTATTCTAGTTTTGTTGTTTGGTGAGATCCCTATAAATCTCCTTAACCGAATAGGATCTAGAATTAGTTCCATCCCATATCAATCTATCTCTTGCATCTCTAAAAACCATTCACCTACTTTGAAGTATCTCTTGAAGATGAAGAAGATCTTCCTCTTGAACATTTAGATTATCAAATAATTTCCACTCCCACTCTCCGACTTTATCCTTGTTTTTAAAGCTTATAAATTCCTGCAAGAGAGAGCCCCAAACCTCCCCTGTCCTAGTTTTTAATCTTTTTGTATTCATTAGTGAACTGATAGATGGGTATCCCCCCATGAGTCATCCCAAAATAATGGCTTTGAGCTATCCACTACATCCCAAGTCAATCTTTTCATAATCAAATCTCTGCAAGAAAGAATGAAGTTCCACACTCTGGGGCCTCTAGGGGGGTTGCTAGTTCTAAAAATTGACTCTACTTCTTCACAAACAAATATTTGCTCTGTAATATTTTAAACCATTTAAGATGTGGTTGTTCATAAATTTTCCACTCTAATTTGTCCCCTAGTGCTCGATTTTGCCACCCTTGTTTCCTCAGACCAACTCCTCCATATTCTTTAGGTTTGCAGATTGAATCCCAAGCTATTAAACCCATTTTTTCTTCTCTGCCAACCCTTGCCAAAAAAATTCTCATCTTCTTATTAATCTTCTTAGAAACTCCTACAGGGAGGGTCAGGCAAGACATGAGATAGATATGTAATGCATGTAGTACTGCTCTGAGCATCACAACCCTACCAGCCCATGTTAACCATGTGCCTTTCCAAGAGGTTAATTTATTTTCAATGTTCTCCTTTAATGGATCCCAAAGTTTCGAAGATACAATCTCACTTTCTAGAGGAAGCCCTAAATATTTACAAGGTAGGTTGCCCTTGTTGAACCCCAAGATTCTCAAGATTTCTCTTTCGGTCCATGGTCGAATATAAAAGAAAAATACTTCTGATTTTTCCATATTGATCTGTTGTCATGAAACCTTTCTATATTTCTTTAGAATGGTCTTATAATTTGTGGCCTCTTATATTGATCCCATACCAAAAATCATAGCATCATCCACAAAATGTTGGTGAGTCGCATTCGGGATCACACTAATGATACTTATACCTTCAATAATCCCCATGGATTGAGCCTTTTATAAATTTCTACCCAATGCCTCTTCCGTTATTATAAATAGGAAGGGAGAGATCGGGTCCCCTTGTCTTAGACCTCTGGAAGCTTCAAAGTAGCCATCTGGGGTCCCGTTGATTATCACTAAGTATTTTGGGGTGGCGATGCAGTAATAGATCAAATCTATCCACTATTTACAAAATCTGAAAGCTTCTAGACATTTGCATGTGAATCTCCAGTTTGCTTTATCATAGAATTTCTTGATATCAAGTTTGATTAACATGATGAGGAGTTTTTTTGACTGGATGGAATGTTTTGCTTCTTGGGCTATGATATTGCCATCTAAGATTGATCTTCTAAGCACAAAGCCTGATTTCTCTTCTGATATAATTTGAGGTAAAACTAACTTTAGTCTATTGGCCAAGGATTTTACCATTACCTTATACAAGGTATTGCATAACGATATTGGCCTATTAGCCTCAAAGCTTCTTACATTCTCCTTGCCAAGTATATGCCAACATTTCTAATAAAAACTTGTCGAAAATCCATCTAGGTCAAGAGCTTTGTCCAGATGAAGTTGAGACAAAGTTGTATGAATCTCTATTTTAGAGAATTTATCTGTCAAATTGATGTTATGTCTCTCTGTTATTTTATTTGGTATGCAAGATAATATTTCCTCTTGATCACTTAAGTTCGAGCCATCCCAGTTATTAAAAATTTCTATGAAGTAGTTAACACTGTTTTTTGCTACCTCTTCTGGTTTATTCACTATCGAACCATCCTCTTTGATAACCCTCAAGATCCTATTGGCTCCTCTTCTGATTTTGGTGCTAGCATAAAAGAATTTATGCTTTGTATCCCCTACATCCAACCAAGTTTCTCTAGATTATTGCCTCCAAAACACCCTTTCTTTGGCTAGCACTTCATGATATTCTACTAGCAACATTTTTTCTTGTTCATAAAGTTGGGTGTCCACCCCCATACTAATGACTTCTTCTGAGACTGATTTCATCTCATCTTCCAATTTCTTTTTCCTTGTAAAAATATTTTGAAATTTATCTCTGTTCCACTTTAATATTTTTTTCTTTATTGATTTCATTTTAGAGACAAAGCAAAACAATTTTGATCCCACAAAGATTTCCTCCTACCACCACCATTCAATGAGATCATAAAATTCCTCATGCTTCATCCATGTATTTTCAAATTTGAATGGGCTTTGTCTAGGTCTTTGTTCCTCCCAAATATCCAGTGTTACTAGATAGTGATATGATCCTACTTGAGCTACCATATTCGTAGACATCTCTCCTTTGAATGATATCATGTCCCCTTTGAAGAAAAATTTATCTATCTTTTCTGCTATATTGTTGAAGCCTTGGCGTCTGTTATTCCTGGTGAATATTCCATTTCCACACTTAATGTCTAAAAGATTATTCCAATAGACCCAATCACTAAAGTCTATTTATGCTTGTAACTCTCTTTGAATGCCCCTTTTATTTTTTGATAAGTGCAATATCACATTAAAGTCTCCCCCTATAATAGTGTGTGGGAAGTCATTATTGCTAAAGAATGCATCAATGTCCCTCCAAAGCTCTCTTTTTTTGTTGGTCTGTACTGGACCATAAACATTAATCATTCCAAATCTTATATCATTGTTTATTCTTTTCACAAGTCTTGCCATCCAATTTTCCCTCTCTACTACTGATTCCACTTCTACTATGTTAGGATTCCACAATATAGCTAGTCCACCAACAACCCCTACCACTTGAACTGCGCAGTATTCCTAGACCCCCAAAGACCTATCGAATTCTTCCATCTCCTCCTTGTTCAATTTTGTATCTTGAATAAAAACTACCTCTAGCTGAAGCTTTTTAATCCCACACTTAATTAAGCGCCTCTTGTTAGGGGCATTTAGACCCCTAACATTCCACGTTAGAAGCTTCATGTTTCCTTTGGAAGGATCTTCCCCTTCCTTGCATTTAACATAGTTGTTATCTTATTTTGATCTATAACATATCCATCTATCAACCTGAGTTCAACTAATGATTTTCTTCCTCTTCTTTTCCCTCCTTCTTTGCCACAATCTGGTTTGTCTTTTTGGGGGCAACACAAGCATAATGCCAGGCACTTCTCCTCTCCAAGATCATCTTCCATGTTATCTAGATTTACTTCCTCACACAAATCATCTTATTCATCTCTTCTATACCCTCGTTTTTCAAAACACTCTGAATCATTTTGAAATTGGCTTCTCTAAGAGCCTTTGAATTTGTGTTTGTTGACGAAGAAAGACCTATAAATTCACATACTGCCTCTAGCCTAGAAGGTACAAGTTCCTCCTCCATAAACCCATTATTGTTTCAAAAACCCTTTCCACATCTATAGTATGCAATAGCTTAGGGATTCCTTTCCCACTTAGAAGATTCATATGGTTAGAAATCTCTTTATTGAGGGTCTCACTATCCTTTTTTAGGCTCTTCAACTCTTTTAAAGACATTTCTGCAAACTCTAAGATTCTAACCCATGAGATTCTGTTGCATCATTTTTCACACTCCTATTTGTGTTTCCCTCTCCATTTACTGCAATCTTATCGGAGTTCTCTGTCGAAGCATTTCCAATTCTTGTATCTCCAGTTGCTTCTATTTGGGACTCTTTATTGAGATTTGAAGCTGAAACTGTCTGACCACCTAGGTTAAACTGTCTGACCACCTAGGTTTTCCTCCTTGAGCTTTTTCTTTGAATGTTCCCTATCTTGATTACTAGATACTAGGTTTGGGAGCATATCCCCTTCCACTAAACTTCCTTCCTTATTTGGCTCTGGGTTATCCTCTGAATTACTCACCTCTTCACTACTAATTTGTAAATTGTTAAGCCCTGTAGGAGGGAGATAGTTTCCTATTGTCATGTCCTCTCTCAATAAGCATTTCCCTGGGATTTTGTTCTTCAACATCTCTATTCTTTGTTTCCATCTACCAAATTCTGAGAGAATTTCTAATTCTTTGTAGATTCTAGAGTTAGAATCTACTTCTACAAGCAGGCTAGCAACATCTCCTACTTGCCCCTTCGGGAAATCCTTCTCTATGCCTAAACAGGTGCGTATAACATCTCCTATTCTAATCAACACTTCTATCGGCCTTTTTTTTTATGGCAACCCTACCAAACTAATCCACATTTATTTCCTAACTATGATATGTTTAAGAGGGTCAAACCCGAAGTTCTAGTTCTACCTATAGAAGTTAAATCTTTAGAAAAAAAAAATGGAAATACCATGCAATAAATCCATTTTCAAATTAGTATCAGTGCATTCTATTAAAAAAAAACATTTTTTAGGGGTATAATACTTAACTTGCATGAGAAATATTCTCTCCACCATGTCATAATCTCCTCCTGCAAACCCTCGAGTCCATTCCATTTGAAAAAAAGCGTTGCCTTCTCCTTCAGAATCTCTAATGATGCTTTAAGGAGATTTGGGGGAAGAACAATCATTTTTCTTCCATATCTCTTGATGAATGTTTGATCCATCCCTTGTTTGCCTGCCCCCAAATCCTTCATGAGCCATCAACTGCCTCTACCCCACTGTCTTGGATTCCAGGATGCATTTATGTTCTTATCCTTAAATTTGATTTTTTCCAGCGTTCATCCCTTACCCTTGGCCCGAATCTAAATGCTTCATGTAATCTTTGCTGACCAGAGCCGTTCCAACCTACCTCTTGGTTTTTAGGGTTTTCATTTTGGTTGAATATCAAGGTACTATCTTTCCTTACTCCAAGTGGAATGCAGTTTGAACCCATTGCCAATTTATTATATTTAGCTTTGGGCCAATCTATCACATTCCCCCTTTACCATTGATTGTACCACATGAACTGTGATGGTTCATGCCCGGTCCATGGGAGTCATTGTAGAGGTGCTCGAAACCTCATAGCGATTTTTACCTTAAATTAAATTGTGCGAACTTTCAATGTTGATGGCACTATAATCAATTTTATTATTAATAAGATATTATTATATTGTATTTATTTTTATTTTATTTTTAATATATATAATTTTTGGCAAAAGTGGTAAACCACTAGTATATATTAATATAATATTAGAGTTTACAACTTTTGGTTCAAAGAGCATACTAGAGGAAAGAACCAGAGAAAGAAAACCTCTGGTTATAGATCGATAGAAATTACAAACTTCTTCAAATTACAAATATCATCATATAAACCTAGAACAATACTATCACCAATCTTAACTACTATTGACGGTGACTTATCGGAAAGCCAAAATTGGCAGTTAATATCAATACAAATTTTGCATAGTTGCAAAAAAATAGTTTGACCACCTTTTAGAGATTGAGAACAAAATTGGGGATAGATCTTTCATTCCTCCATTACATCTAGGTTCGTACAGTTCTCATCTTGCAGATCATGTGTCGGATCCCAAGTACCAACATTTTAGTCTTGAGAAGTGGAGGCAACCTCTACATTGCCCTATGATGCTACATAGCCTACTAGAACATTGAGGTCTAGCACCATTGCCCGATTATCCTGAGAAAGTGGAGGTTGATGGAGAGGGTTCTTGATATCCTCACGGGGAACGTGAAGAAGAATAAGTAGTGCATTAACTTTCTTTTTCACCATTTCAGTCATCTCTTGCCCAATTGCTCTGTGGTGTCTGTCCAACGCCCTTTGAATATATATGTCACTAATACATTTAGCCTAAAATTTCGATGGAGGTTTCTGACGGAGAAGGTATATTGTGATAAAACTTGTTTTTTTATTTGAAAAAATGCCCGATTTCGTCGGAATTCCGACGATAATGCAATGACATTTAGGGTTTTTTAGAAAAAGTGTCTGCGTTCATCGAAATTCCGACGACAGTGTGCATTACTTTAAAAAAAAAAAAGACCAAGTCATTTCATAAATCCCGCCTCTTTACAAAATCCCGCCTCTCATTCGTCCCGCCTTTGTAGCGAACCTGTGGGTTTAATTGTGGCGGGGAAGATCAATATTGGTGTGACAAGCTTGCCGCCCGATGACAAATGCACCAACATTCCAAATCTATTGCAAGCATTAGATAACAGCATGGCACCTTCCGTAATTAAGAGTCTTATTGAGGAGATCAACGAGAGGGAAGAAGAGCACAAGATCACCAGTATAATAGTAGACGCAATGACATGTTTCGGGTTAAAGGCGGTAGTTGATTTCTATAAGATTCCTCTCTTTGCTTTCCACGCATCGCTCGTCGCCAACTGTGCCATCTGCTACTTCATTCCGAGGCTCGTCTCTCTTGGGACCCTTGCTCAGGATGGTAAGACAGAGTCACGCTTCTTCGTAATTTTTTTCTTTTCCTTCTTGCGTTTTGGTTAGACTGGTTGTTTTTGGTGTTATTGAAGGAGCTCCCAAAGAAGAGAAGAAAGTAAGGTATATTCCCTCCATGCCTCTGGAATCGAATAAGGATGGAATAATAGAGAAGGGGGAGATTATTAGAGTCGTTGACAGGTTGCTGGTGGGAGAAGATGGCGTAGAGATTAGGAAGCACGTCACCAAATTGATGAGAAGCAGTAGAGATGTGGTGAATGAAGGAGGATCCCCATTCAACAACTACAGTAAGTTTCTTCACCAGATGAAGAAATAGCTTCTTGACTGAAATATTAGGCCGTCACTTCTTTAGTTTATCAAATTTTTTGTGGTGCAGAGGAGAAACTGGGAGGATATGTGGTGATTCAGATTCATTTGGTTTATTGATTCTGTAATGGTGAAATTTCTATAAATGATTTCTTTTTCATTTGCTTTTTTCATCCTTTTAAGGGAATGTCTTAATGTGTATATATATAAATCACATAATTTTGTATGAGATTGGGCTCATCATATTTGTCTTGTTTTAACCTTTTATATTTATCTTTAATCATGGTTAGAAGGTGGCTTGGTTAAGACATAAAATTAACATTGAATATCCACCAAGAAACCCAACCTTTTGGCTTCTCATCGTGAACTACCTCTTTCATCTCCTTGATGAAGGCATTTGCCAGCTACACAATGCTTTTTTATGAGAACAAGAATGAAAGTTATAAGAAATTCTTCATACACTATACCTCCATGTAAATGTTTACCTTGGAAACATTAAAGATTAGTGACCTATCGTATGGCCTTTACAACACCATCCATTACAACAATCACTTGGTTTAAGTTTTTACATCATCGTCCATACTTTGAAACTTAGCAGGAGTAAAAGAAAGGCCATGGACACTTATGATAGCCACATGAATGTGAAAAGATAATTAACCGAAACCTACCTTGGGATCTCCTTGGCCAATCCAAGGGAATACAATATGAATGAAATCCAAACTATAGATTCTCCCAATGCTTTTTGTCATTCAAAATGACCTCCAAAATGTATTGTTCATAGGTATAGTTGGCAGTCGCTCGTACATCGTGTAAGCTATCTAGAAAATTTCAAATGGAGCATGTAATATTTTGAACTTTCTAATTTACAAATTTATGTGTGCTAATTGCATTTATTTAAATTCGAGAATCCACTTCACATCTATATTAGCAAGATTCTTCTCTTTGCAGAGATTCAAACTATTTAAGAAGGCTTAAAACTTAGCCTCATATTCTGGACCAATAGATAAAAAAAAATTGAAATAGCTCACAAAATCTCTTCATTATAAAAAATCTTAGGTTTATACCTAGCCACCCCATCAAAGTTCAATTTTAAAGCCAATAAAGGGAGGATTCCATTTTATCATTTCTTTTTTATATCTTTTGGATATTTAAGGGCCACTAACATAGGATGTCAAAGTGGATCTGAAAATGTATCATTTTTTTGTTAGTTTATCGTCCCACTAAGGGAAGTTTAAGAATCATATTATCTGATTTTTATTGACTAGTAGCATTTTGTAAATATCAATTATTATTATTTTTAGATTGAATAAAACAATTAAATATTACAAAATTGAAGCTACAGAAATAACTAATAAATATAACTGAATCACTAGCAGTCCAATAACTCGGAAAAAAAACAAATGATAATGATTATGTTCAATCAAAGATTCTTTTCTTTAATACCTGCTCAATCAAAGATTATTTTCCCTTGACTCAACCTAAATTCCACACACAATTATAGGAGGTCTCGTTATCCATGTCACTTCCCATAAGGAGTTTCCCACTCGAAGCATATCATATCATTTTAATGCACCTCCCCACTCGAAGCATATCATTTTAATGTCCCTCCCCATGATAATTATAATTTTTATCTATGGAATTGGCTTCTTCTTCGTTCATTCTCTAAACGTTCTAACCCTTTATCTCCTCCCTTCAAACTTCTCAAAAAATAGCAAGAATTAGAAAAATTATCCAATAATCTTTAATATAGATAACATGTTAAAAAAATTAACTGTCACCAGAGTTAAGATCCCGGAAATATTTTATTCTTTTTGCGTTGAGTGGAACATAACACGCGTCACCTTGGTATCATTAATTTTTTTGCTTCCAGACAAACTAAAAGTGATAAGATTGTTTCGGTGTAAGCCATTAAGAAAAGTGGTCACTGATTTGATGGCTGATCAACTTCCCTCCAGGTGTGGGAGACTCTACCGGTAGCTTACACATCAATATGGTAATCATATCTTCATATGCCACAGCCGCAGCAGGGAACGGGGGCCGACATTGATCAATCAGTCATTGGTAATGGGAGACATTATTTTAAATGGTATGAAAAATTTCCAACTATGGCTAGATAGATCATGCTTTGGTTTTCAGGAAGCCATTGGAGTGAAGTTGATTGCATCTTCTGGTGTTAGATAATTTGTATTTTCCTCATTGTAGGGAAGATAGGTTGTGTACTTCATATTTTAATGCTTATCTTGAAGGAGATTGGATGTGTGGTGGACATTTATTTCAAATTATTATTGTCCTACATGACCTATATAATCAAGGGGTTCTATTTATAATCTCATTCATTCATATTGTAAACTTGAATTCATTGATAGGAATATAGTTTATTCATGTCATATTGATCTTCTCATTTTGTTGTGCTTTCCATTAGACCTCTAGATCTTGGGTGGCCATCTCCATAGTCAAATCTTAAAATATTTACCTTTCTAGATTCTATAAAAGAAATGGTTTTATCAATAATATCATATGGAATAGCTTCTAAATATTTGCATTTGATAACAATATTGTTAGACCATTTTGCTTTATAGGAAAATAATCTAAACTAGACTTTTTTTTTCAAGCTAAGACAAAACAAAGTAAGGTAGTACAATAATCACTTTGTAAAAATAATTAGCTAACACATCTTCTTTTGGGAATTTTTGTATTTAGTTCTTCCTTTGCAAATCAACATACCCTATTTTGGTTTCCCAAATATTTACTAAATAACTTTGAAGATAAATTGGGAAGAGAATCCATCATATAGATATTTCTTTTCAACAGCCTTACAGGACATTGTTTTGTCTATCATTTATTATAATAGCTAATACCCAATTTTTTTATAAGATAACAAGCAAAACCTCCTCTTCACAAACTATGTTTTCCTTAATAATCCAATAATGAAAAAAGTAACCCACATAAAAATTACTTACTCCCTACCATGAAGGCAAAAGAACATCCAATTTAAAGATTGATGTACCAAAAGGAAAGAAATATCACCTCAATATCTATCTTGAACTTATACATTGAATCTATACACACGAGAATCCCCTTAATAACTCTCTCACAACTTTCAATGCTAGAAGAATGAGTGTTTTCACAAGACTTTCATACTATGATATTTATATCAAAATTCACTTGCATAGTTTTAGAGTCAAGCTGACCCATTCTCATGAGTAGTTTACATGAACCCCTCATAAGAATGGATCACTTAGTACTCATTTCATCAAAGTGATGCTCATAGCGGTGAAGCATTAGGGATTCCTAGGAGGTCACCCATACTAATACTACTCTAAATCAAGCACGTTTAACCATGTAGATTGTCCCAAGATCAAACCCATTCAACTTGCCACCCCATTTGCAAAACCTTCATCAAGTGGTGTGCCTTATAAACCATTCATTATAGAGCAACTTTAGCTTATCCATTAACAAGTGGGAGGTGTTGATGTGTTTTTTATGCACGTGCGAACGTAGAATAAAATACCCAAAAGTATCTTATCCTCTCTTGAACAAAGTTACTCAAATGTTGGAGTTTTGCTTAAGGATCACTTGAGACAACTCGAAGGTTCTGGTATGTCGGGTCACGACGTGTGGATAAACATAGTTGGTTGATGTGATTGCTGGTATCACAAGGGGACTTACGTTGAATTGTCGAATGCTTGAATAGGTGGAACTTGATCATCTGATATTTCAATCTCGCGATGCTTTTTGTCCTAAACTAACTTGAATTGAAAAAAGGGCAAAAGGTGAAGTGTTAATAAAATCTATTCTAAGGCCTAGACTGTAAGAAGATGGATCCTAGTTTATCCCTTTAACCCTAATTAATTTATTTAGAGTGTTTAGTTCCATTTTAATCCTTTCTTTTACAATTAAATATTATTGAAAAATTGTATTATTGTTCCAAATTTTGTGGATATTTAGGAGACACAAATAAAATATAAATGTAATCATTCCATATTTTTGTAGGAGATATTGGAATGAGACTAATAGGAAGAGTAGTAAACATGAGTCACAATGAACACTTTAGAATAAATCTAAACACTATGAGGAAGAGAAGCTTGGAAAAATAGAAGCATAATTTATTTTCCAATATGCAAGATTATTACTTGGGAAAGAATCTTGAGGAAGGATTCATTAATGAAATGGTCATTAACAAGATGGAGAGAATAATAATTAGGAAGAGATAGATTTCACATGCTACTAGGTGACTAGATTGGAGAGAAACTAGAGGCAAATAATTTAGCTTGGCCATGACACAAAGTCTTAGAATAGATGCCAACCTTGGTGAATGGAATGAAAATCCCAAACAATTAATGAGTGGTGAGACAAGTAGAGGCATGGATCTATAAATTCTGTTTTGAATATATATAAAATAAAGAAAAAATGGGACTAAAACCAAGGGAAATTCACATGGAAAGGATATGATGAAAATCAAAATAAATAGTTTGAAGATAATATTAGTTACCTAAAGGATATTCCACTTGATTATTTGGTATATCATAACTATTTTGACAAATTTTGAAACCATTAGAGGTACCTTTTACTTATGTAGATGAGGCATTCATTCATGTTGAAGTTGTGATAGCTTATTTGCCTCTTTATAGACAACAAATTATCCATACGAATTATCATATATACTTGTAACCTCCATCCCAAACCACCTATTTCACTCTTCTTCCTTTGTGTACCTCTTTTATTCTTCCATTACCTCTTCGCTTACCTAAATTCAATCCAAAACATAGTGTATATAGCATCAAAAAAATTCCATATTTGATTAATATTATCCACGACATATCGAAAAGACAAATACCACACTTACTGTGTCATCAACCAAAAATAATTTACTTACATATTCAAAGAGTTCAATAATGGAGAAACATCCATGCGGTGCTCTACACATGTCCTTGAAGGTTCAAGAAATACTTATCCTCTATTGGTCCAAACTTTAAATCACTTTCCATGCATGAAAATAATTGCAACCATACACAATTTCCCACCCAATGGATTCTCTCAAACTAGTTTACTATCTTAACACAGGGTCAAGGAAAAGCGAGCCAAAATAGGAATCCAAGTGTCTTAAAAGCCTTCAAGACCATAGTGGTGAGGATTGAATTTCTTTCTTTAGTGGTATCTTTCTGTAGATTAATTAGTTGGGGATTGTATTAGGACCTTTTCCTAATTAAAAAATATATATAAAGATTACATCCCTAAATATTGCATTCATAATAGAATAAATTTCTACAATATTGACACTATATTCATAATAGATTTATAGTGATGAATAAAGAAATATTTAAGATTATGAAAAAATTGATGTTTTCTTTCTCCCAACCATCATTGGATATTGGGTGATCTTTGAGGCATTATGTCAAATAGTTCATGTGCCTTATCTAAGCTTACATATTTTGCATGCATGTGTACCTGGGCAGTTGCACTACAACATCTATACTCACTAATCACATTTGGTTGGAAGTTTCTAAATCCATTTCAAACACATCTTGTGCATATCCTGCAATCTATGCTAACAGTGATTGTCTTTAATGGCTTCATTGTGTGCATAATTGATTGGCTCTTCACTCCTAAGACCTTCAAAAGTCTTTACTGGCTTCATTGAGTCCTTTTGTCTTTCAAATTCACCTGCACCAACTTGAATTCTCCTTCAATGCTTGATTGCCTATTCACTTGGAATTGAATTGATTTTATAACTAAGAGATCACTTGATTTTATATGTCTTGAAAGCATTTTATCCCGATGGCTTTAAATTAAAGTACTTTCTCTTCTATCTGGTATTGGTGGAGCAGATCCTTTTATGATATGTAAGTTGAGAATATTTTATGAAAGGTCCCCAAATGAATACACTTTAAACTGATTTTAATATACCTTGAAGTGTGCAATATGGAAGGTTTGTATTCTTAATCCCCTGCCCATTTCTTAATTTAAAAGATGATATCTTTATTAAATATCTTTATTAACTTGATTTCTCCTTCAATTCTTGATGAATGCTTGATTGCACGTTCACTTGGAATTGAATTGATTTTATAATTAAGAGATCACTTGAATTGTAGGTAAACCCCTTTAAATGACAGGGTAGGCTTCCTTTTATACCTAATATATGTCTTGAAAGCATTTTATTGTGATGGATTTAAATTAAAGTACTTTCTCTTCTATCTGGTATTGGTGGAGTAGAGGTTGCATTGCATCGTCCTAGGATACATATTTCCACAGATACAACACAAGTTAAATGTATCCCAGGTCAATGCAAAGCAACCTCTGCTCTAGAGATCACCAAAAAATAGAGAAAGAACTTTAATTTAATGTCATTAGGATAAAAGTCTTTAATCAAGACAAATAAAATTTGAGTTTGATTGTCATCATTTACTTTGTCAAATTCTTCACATGTAACTCCTGAATCAATTTCCTACTCACAAGAATTTTATTATGTCTCAAATATAGCGAAACAAAAGGCTTCAAATAGTAAACTTGAACATGCAACTAAATCCATTGACTAACTAGAAGAACAAAATTAAGAAATAGTTTGATCATCTGAGAGATGTTGTAGACTTGCAACTCACCAGCTAAGTTTTTGCGGGTAAGAATTTTTTTTGTTTTGGTTATGGTTGTGGTGTTTATAGGGAGACATTTACAAATTTATATCTATTTTCACTATTTAATAGTTTATGGGTTTGTAATGGTAATTTAATGTTCTTTCATATTTTTGTATATATTCTTTATAATAGCCTATTATATTGATTTGTTCTATTATGCATAATGGTGTGGGTCAGACGGCTTTGTCGTCAGTGCATGAAAGCATTGAACGAGTTCTACTTTTAAAAATTACATGAAACATTTTTAATTTATTTGATTCAGTGTTATTTGCAAAAAATGATTATCAATGATGTTTCCTTTCACCAAGAATTGTCTATGACCTTTCTGTCAGATAATATGTAACATCGAATGACTAAATCTTTTCATTACAAATGCTTATTTTATTTAATTATTATCTCAACGTGAATTAAAATTTATATCTGTACGGAAGCAGAACATACAAGTCCAAGAGTCATGTGCAAGCAAATTTCCTAAAAGAAAGCAAGAAGGCATTATCTTGAATGACATGGAAACAAGCTCATCAGCTGCCTAGAAGAGAGCAATTGGAGAATGGTAGAGGAAAGTGTTTAAGGGTGATAAATAGATAGATAGTATGCAATACAAACAAACAATGTCTGGAGTGTCTGATGTGACGTCTCTAATTTATGTCCGGAGGGTCTAACTGGTTTTGGAGTTCCTACGAAACCTATTGGGCCACGCTTGGAGGAAATCAATGTGTTCATGCAAGGAGCACCTTTTTTCTATTATGAGAATGATACTTTTGCACCTAGGGATATTTGGAAGTCAATATCCAAAAATTTCTATAGTGTGGAACAAGAGTTGGCGGACTCGAAGTATAATTGTCAACTTTCAGAAGACCAAGAGGTTATGTACACAATCTCCCAATAGAAGAGCGATTTCAAGAATTACCTCTCCCCCGAATGACTATTCAAGAAGCACTTCCTCAAACAGAGGACTATTGGCCTCCATGGGATCAAAGAAAAAAATTAAAGCATAGACTCTAGACGATGTGGTGGTGTCCTCCGTGAAGAAATCTACACTATAATTGAAAATTCACGAGGGAAACTGCAAGATAGTGAAGAGAAATACAATCTTGAAAAGTGGGAAGAATGGATCTTGGTTTGGGTGGGGCCAAGTCAGGTGGCTCCTCTAGAGGTTGACGAGATAGAAATCATATTAGGATTTGAAAAAGATCGCACTCGTGGAACTTCGTGTGCGAGTGATCGATTGCGGTGTTTGGGTAATGCATTCCAAATAGATACAGTTGCATTCCAAATAGATACAGTCTTGATGGCATGCAACTGTATCTATTTGGAATGCATTACCCAAACATCGCAATCGATCACTCGCACATGAAGTTCCACGAGTGTGATCTTTTTCAAATCCTAATATGATTTCTATCTCATCAACCTCTAGAGGAGCCACCTGACTTGGCCCCACCCAAACCAAGATCCATTCTTCCCACTTTTCAAGATTGTATTTCTCTTCACTATCTTGCAGTTTCCCTCGTGAATTTTCAATTATAGTGTAGAGTTCTTCACGGAGGACACCACCACATCGTCTAGAGTCTATGCTTTAATTTTTTTCTTTGATCCCATGGAGGCCAATAGTCCTCTGTTTGAGGAAGTGCTTCCTGAATAGTCATGGGGGGGAGAGGTAATTCTTGAAATCGCTCTTCTATTGGGAGATTGTGTACATAACCTCTTGGTCTTCTGAAAGCTGACAATTATACTTCGAGTCCGCCAACTCTTGTTCCACACTATAGAAATTTTTGGATATTGACTTCCAAATATCCCTAGGTGCAAAAGTATCATTCTCATAATAGAAAAAAGGTGCTCCTTGCACGAACACATTGATTTCCTCCAAGCGTGGCCCAATAGGTTTCGTAGGAACTCCAAAACCAGTTAGACCCTCCGGACATAAATTAGAGACATCACATCAGACGCTCCATACATTGTTTGTTTGTATTGCATACTATCTATCTTTTTATCACCCTTAAACACTTTCCTCTGCCATTCTCCAATTGCTCTCTTCTAGGCAGCAGATGAGCTTGTTTCCATGTCATTCAAGATAATGTCTGCTTGCTTTCTTTTAGGAAATTTGCATGCAAGAGACTCTTCAACTTGTATGTTCTGCTTCTGTACAGATATAAATTTTAATTCACGCTGAGATAATACTTAAATTAAATAAGCAATTGTAAAGAAAAATTTTAGTCATTCGATGTTACATATTATTTGATGGAAAGGTCATAGACAATTCTTGGAGAAAGGAAACATCATTGATAATCATTTTTTGCAAATAACACTGAATCAAATAAATTAAAAATGTTTCATGTAATTTTTAAAAGTAGAACTCGTTCAATGCTTTCATGCACCAACGGCAAAGCCATTCAACCCACATCATCTCTCGTCGTCGGAATTCCGACGGCCACTACTGAAACGCCCGACAAGGATGCTATGCATCCCACGACACTCCTTTGTCAAAATTTTATACTTTGGTGTCGAAATTCCGACGATAGCCCGAGATGGTGACGGTATTCATTCGCGGACTGAGCATGCATGGTGGCTGTCATAAAGGTTGTGGTAATGTTGAAATTGCGACGACCACGAGGATAGTCAGAACTTCCGATGCAAAGTTTTTGACGGCCATTTTTGTCGGCAGTGCGATGAAATGTGGTCAGAAATCCGACGATTGGTCGTTGAAATCTTGACCCAAATGTACTAGTGTGTAATTTTGCATTTCAAGAGTGTTTTTTATGTTGTCGTAGATTGAGAGGAACACGTCTATGAAGAAGAAACTATCATGGGAAGATGCCTCCAACATGTGCTTGCCCTTCCCAAAGGTCATAAATCTGAACTACTAGTAAGAGTTTGTTATCCAGCAAGTAAGCTTCTCTGACAACTTTTTGAGCAATAATTTCCGACATTGAAAGAGATTGAAGCAGGTCTAAAGCATTTGAGAGAAAAATCGAAACCAATTGTGATGGGAATATAAGCCTAGATTGGGGGAACAAGATTTCATCCCCAATTATCTGTTTGATGCTCTTTCTCACTTGGTAGTTTTGAGAGAAGAAAACTTGCCCAAGGTGATCATCTGTGATATGGTCTATAAAAGGACATTCTCATTCTGCCATGGAAATGAAGACCCCATTATTTCACGACAAATAATCCATTTGCTCTCCAAGACAAGTATAGCACCCGCTATTGCTCTGCATTTCCCCTGATATTGTTAATTCTGCTCACTGCTACAAAAAAAACCCTTCCTGAAATCTACACTAGATTGAGAAACTTACACAGAAGCTGAATCTTGAAGAATGCGTATGGAAAAATGATGAGAACTGAAGGTTTTAAAAAGCCAAGCAATTCACCTATGCTTTGAATTGCGGGTATAATAAATGTCTGCACAAAAAAATAATGTTAATAATAACCTATGCATGTCAGTGATTTGTGAGGGATGCAAAGGCTGAGTTCGTACTTTCGCTTGAACCAACAGAGAAGCTTGTGCTAGAATTTTCATTATTATAGTTGCTAGGTAATCCAATGTTACATATTCGTTCATGCCATCGTAAGATATGCACATGGATAGTAGGATTCACATGCTTTCCAATTTGTGAGGCTTAATTAAAACTGAGTGAGGTGCGATGATATGAATTGATTTTTAATGATTGTTATCTCTGTAACACATGGTTAGCTCAGCTTTGGTGATGTCATCTAAGAGGGGAAGAATATGATGTAAAGCATTATCGACCTTAGTTGAGTCAATTTCTATGCCATCACACCCCAGATTTGCTAGTTTGTCTACTAATCTGTTTCCTTCTCTATATGTATGTGACAAATGGGCTTCTTCAAAAGAATCCAGTAGATCCCGAGCTTGGGTTAATACATAGTGAATATACCAATTGAAGGATTGTCTAAGTTTGCAAGCATTGACAATAATAGAAGAATCCCCTTCAATATGGACTTTTGAGTAGCCCATCTTCTTAGAAAGTATCAAATCGAGCAATAATGCTAGGGCTTCTGCCATGTTATTGGTTCCTGCTGGCAGAACAGAGGAGGTTTCCAAGAGACACATGAAGATTTGCAAGTGGGAATGCAAATCCATTTCCATTTCTTAACAATATTTGCATCGTATGAAGTGAATAATGAACTACCATTGTTGCGCCTCTGCACATATGCATTTACTGATTCTGAAATAGATTTTTCTAAAACCTCAAGGAATATTAGGATAGGAGAAACAACTTTTCTTAAAAAAAATTCTTCCTCTCCCACCAAATTGACCACAAGACAGTTTCTAGGATAATCAACTAGATGCAAGAGAAAATAGAGGGTTTGTAGAGAGTTGGCCATGATTTGAACAAGTTCCAGAGTGAAATTGGTAAAGGCATTGAGTAGTCCAGTTTATTCATAATGAAAAGCCAACATTGGCAGGCAAATGGACATTGAAGGAACAAGTGGTCAACATTTTTAATTTCTTTATCTCGCAAAACACAAGAGAAAGGTTGAGCTATTTGCAAATTAACAAGTTATCACTTGTTAAGATCTTTTTTTGGAGAGATAACCATGAAAAACATCCTGCCTTTGGCATGACTATGTTATTCCAACAAAATAAAAATGCTCTTTGATTTTGTTTTAAAAATGTGTTGTAGAGCTTTATATCCATTTTTGACTGAGTAGTTGTCATCTTTGGATGGGGCCCAAATGGCTCTGTCCTCTTTGTTTGATAAGAAAACTACCCTCTAAGATAATACTTGTTGCACATTTGTGATAAGATTGCCATCCTTAATAACATCTGAGAAGTCTTTCCAAATCACTTTCCTTGAATATAATTCAACTCCATTCACATATTCAATTAGCTTATCCCCCCATTCAATAGTGAGAGTTCTAATAACTGTTTGCAGGTGTTGCAGCTGAACTAGAGGTGTATACCCATTCCAAGAGTCATTCTAGAAGTGTATTGACTCACCATTATGAACTTACCAAGAAGTATATGATGTTATCACTTCCCTATATGACATCATGAAGTTCCACATAACAAAACCTTCCCGAGGGTTAGAGATTGTTAGTATTCTAAGAAGGTTTGAAATGTCCAGATGTTTGGCTTGCATGATTTGGCACCATTTAGTATTGAGATTAGAGTATATTTTCTATACCAATTTTTTCCCCCAAAAGCTTTATTTCGCTTAGCCAAATCATGCAAACCTACCCCTCCTGACTTCTTGTCATTAGCCATGTTGGTAAGGGAGACAAAGAGGATCTTCTTGTCTTGTGAAAGATTTACTTTCCAAAGAAATTTCCTAATAATTTTCTCAATTTGTTGCATGACTGAATTAGGAGCTTTAAGCATAGATATCTAGTAATTGGGAATGGGATTTAAAACAATTTTTATGAGAAGAATGTGCCCTGAAAGGGATAGTTACCTAAATTTCCAAGCTGAAACTCTAGATTTTATCCTCTCAATAACATTTTTCCAATAGGATGCTTTGTTTGGGCCCATGAAGAAAGGAATGCCTAAGTATGTACAAGGTAATTTTTCCATTTTGAATCCCAGAACTTGTGCACGATCTTTATCCTAATTGCAGTTCTTGTATTGAAGATATATCTTTGATTTTGGGCATTTATCTTTTGCCCTGAAATTGATGTAAATGATTCTAATACCTTCTTGATTTGAATCGCCTCTGAGATACTTGTCTTACTATATAAGAGAGTGTCATCTACAAATAGTGTGTGAGTTATTGAAATATTTGTTGTTGGGATATGGATGCCTTGCCAAAAACCATTATCATTGTTAGCTTTGATTAGCCTGCCAAATGCTTCCACCATGATAATAAAGAGGAAGGGAGATAGAGGATCTCCTTGATGAACTCCTGGAGTAGCTGAAAAGAACCCTGTTGGTTGCCCATTGATAATGATGGAAAATGAAGCTCCCAAAACACATGATTTAATCCATTTACACCACTTCTCTGAGAATCCAAACTCCTGCAATACTTTCACAAGAAAACTCCAATCAATCTTATCATAAGCTTTCATCATGTCAAGCTTAACAATAAAAAAAGATAAATGAAAAACATGAATTGAATGAATAACTTCATGAGCTACTAGTACCCTTTCCCCCATCTCTCTTCCTGGAATGAACCCTCCTTGTTGCGGTGAGAGAATTTTTGGAATTAGATATTGAAGCCTCAGGTAAATAGCCTTGGTAAGGATTTTATAAATTGTGTTACATAATGAAATAGGTCTGAAATTTGCAAATATCTTGGGCTCCTTAATCTTAGGAATTATTGTTATGTTTGTAACATTAAATGCTTTTAGAACTGAGGTACTTCAAGTCTTGATTCTTCAAGTGCAGCCCATAAATCAAAACCTATCACATCCCAACACTTTTGAAAACTTTTGAAAAAAGAGGGCAGTGAAACCATTAGGCCTAGGTGCCTTATCTGGGGCTAAAGAGAAAAATACTTTGTGAACTTCATCTAAAGTGAATAGCTTCATGAGATTATTATTGTCGAGTAATAGTATTCGGGATGGCATCAAGAAGTTCAACTTCAATAGAATTTGTTGGAGGATTTGTAGGAGGAGGAGCCAAAATGTTATTGAAAATTTTGACACCTTCATCTTGGATATCCTTAGCCCATATATATTTATCAATATAAAGGACGAATTAAAACTCTGTATATTCATTAACTGCCAAATTTTTCCCTCAATAACTAATTATGCAAGTAGTTTCTTAGGATTCCATAGTCTTAGAAGGCCTCTAGAGGCTCCTGAAGTTGTTACATGTGATGCTTTCCATTTTGACCATTTAGAGACTATTGTTTGAAATGTGTCTAGAGACATTTTTGTTTCTTGGAGCATGATGATGTTAGCTCCTAATGAATCAATTTGTTGCTTGACTCGATTTCTCTTGTCAGAGGCATTGATGCCTCTGACATTCTATGAAATAATCTTCATTGCACTTGAGGAGAGCAACATGCCCTCCTCAACCTTTTAGTGACTGAGAATTTACCATCTAGCGTGGTTTGAATACCTGCCTCTATTTCTTCTTTAATCTTCACTCATTTGAGCTTCCTACCTCTTGGTTTTGGAGAATTTAAAACCTGCTCCTAACTAGCCAGAGATTGAGAGATGGAGAGGGACTGGAAAAAATCAGAAGTTTCATCATAGTGTTGTTGACCATTTAGAGCGTTGTTGTTAATATCAACTTCCTCAACAAAAAAAGAAGGAGAATTTTCATATTCTTGAATCATAGGAGGCAGAGTAGATAGGTGTTGCGACTCTAATTCATCATCTTCATTTAAGATTTCTTTTGCAATCCCACAAAAAACTTGAGTGCCTAATTATTTGAGTAGGTCATCAGCTACTTGTTCTAGATTATCTGGTGGAGTTTGTACCTATGATTGATCATGCCATTGGAGTCTAGATGGTTGTTTGGGGGTGTCCATCATTAATGTAGATGAAATGTCAATTGTTTGTAGTACCAAATTCTGACTTAGAGCTTCCAACTTTATATGATGCAGTGGAGAGAGAACAAATTTCCTCTGTGAAAAGCTCTCTAGTAATTTCCAGAAGGAATCACTACGCTCTTGTACCTGAGGGTTGATATAGAGTACCTCATTGTTGGTATTATCCTCAAGGATCTGAAATGAAGTTTGAGGGAGGATCAGTTTTTGCTGCTCCTGATGTAAAAATTAGAACGCAAATTTTAAAAAGTTCATATTGGATATTGGAATCCAGATCCTCAGATTTAGTGCAAAAATATAACAGAGTTGCTTTCCTAGATCAACCAACATAGCCTGTTTGCTAATAATTGTGTTTAAACTTTTATCCTCCTCTTGAATATCTAGAATTGGGTCATTTCTTTCATATAAAGGATTGATAAGAGCATATCTTGAGGGATCATAGGAGTGATCATCACAGACCTTAAGAGTTGAACAATGTGCACCTTGACATTGAGAATTGAAATGACCTAGAAACTTTGAGCAACAGTCAACTGAATCAAATTTTTCAACCATAATGGTTTGTTTCCAAATTCCAAATTTGGAAATGATTGACATACTATCTGGGAGTGGTTTTGAAAGGTATAATAGCAAACACACTCAAATTAGGAGATGAGTCAATTTGAAGGGAATGAGATCCTGTTTGACGAAAATACCTAACCGATTTGAAAAGAGCTCTATGATTTCCAGGTCTCTATATTCCAAGGGCAAAGAAGGAAATGTAATCCAAAATGAGGCAAATATATAAATCTCCTTATCTGGCTTAAAACTAGGGATCTAAGGGATTGTGAAGAGACCAAATCCCTTCCAAAACCACCCTTTATATCTATTGACCACATCTCTATAATCTTTAGTCTCAAAAATTGCAATAAAAAACTCAGAACCATTATCAATGTAAAAAATATCTTTGATCCCTTTCTAGTTAGTTTTAGCCCATGCGAGTAAATCAAAAGGAGAAGGTGAGGACTTCCAAAACTTACCAATGAGGTCTCTATCTCGTAGGTGCGTAATTTTTGGTTTGAGGAATTGATCAGGCAGGGTAACCGAACAACTTGATTCTCTTCAGCTAGGGCCATCATTAATGGAAGCACCCTTGTCTTGAGACCCTTCATTTGGTGTTTGATTCCTTCGCCAGACTTTATAAATTTGACCAGGGGGTTGATTGTATTCCCCATCTACTTTCCACTCTGTTTGCGAATAAGATATTGGGTTGAAGGATGCTCTGTTACTAGAAAAATGATAGCGCCCACTTTCATTGAGGGGTACATTGTTTTGGCATGACAAAAAAGAAGGTTTATGAAGGGGAATAGAGTTCGGCCAAGAGGGAAAGGGTTTATGCAGAGGAATCGTGTTAGGCCAAGATGAAAAGAATGGGAAGTGCCCCTTCAATGCAGCCCCATGTACATCATTATTGTCAATATTTGCCTCTGAATCCTTCTGCAAACCGTACACATCATTGCTTTTGAGATCTACCTCCGAGTCCTTCCGCAAGTTTTCTAGAAACCCTCTATCATCTTCTGATTTGTGGGAATGCGCCAACCAAGAGCCCTCACAAATATCAAACACTGGTTGTTTTTGTTTGGATATCTTTTTGGAAAGTTGATTTTGAGGCCACAATTTTTTTTTGCGGGCATCTTGATAAAACGTGTCCTATTGACCTCTGTAGCCGTCCCTATTGTCTTGTTAGCCTCTGTACCCATCACTAATACTCTTGTGAACACTATTCAACCTCTTGTCACTGCTTTGAGAACTGCCATGGGACCTACTGTGATACAAAGATTTGAATTTTCTTCGCGCTCACATCCATCCGCCATTCCCGCTCCTTCTCGCCATCTCGTCGTAGGAGATTGTCAATTTTTATTATTTTTAATATGTTATGAAACTTGTTATTATTATTTTTCTCTTGTTTTTATGATTTTATTTATTAAGTTAATTTAATTTAATTTATATATGTATTTTTAATTAATAACTATTACATGCAAATTTATGTTAATTTCATTATATTGAAATTTATTATGATTCAAATTCAATAGTTTAATTTTACTTTGAATTTAATCAAATTCAAAAATTTAATTAATCCAAATCAACTTTATAGGAAATTTTCAACTCTCATGTATATTAAAAAAACAACATGTGAATATTTCAATTAACAACACATTTCATGTATATTTACAATAACAAGACTAAAGAGTTTAGAATAACAACAATGTTTACATGGATGTTTTTAGATGGATATTTACAATACAAAAACAAAAACAAATTACATGTACATTTATACTAACACCACATTGAAGTTTACGTCAATATGTACTATAAATATTTACAACATGACAAGTATACTATTGTTTGGCCTATTAGCCTAGAAAATCAATAAATCCTTCACGGATTATGTGTGAATATTGGCCCTTGTTGAGGCGCTCATCGCCTTCTAGTTCACGGAGGAATTGTTGAAACACTTTCAATATTGTAAAGCCATACTGGTAGATGTCATTCATTTCACGTGCTTGTAAAATTTCAAGCTCTTCAACGTTTACTATTTTGAGTGCCACATTCTCAATATCATTAATGATTGACAGATCACACGATTTTTCAAAGCTTTGGTTGCTCTTTCCAAACGGGTTTCAACAAACCCATTCGAACCAGTTGACTCAGATGGGCTTGATGGCCCGTTTATAGAATTTGTGGTTTGTGTTTTGTGTTTGGCCTTGTTGATCGCAAAATTCTTCTTCATAACAGTACAAATCCATAATCTATAACAAAAAATCAGAATTACTATTAAACAAATAATAAATTTCAATATTAAAAGAATTCATATTTAAACATAATAAAAAATTATAAGAAATATTGACATGAAAATATTTAATTTAAACTAATAAAGTAGGCACACGTGATGTCCCCATCCAATCCGTAAAGACCAAACAAACAAATGGTATGTTCAGGAATATTGAGTAGATGTTAATACAACGATTGATCAATGCAAAAGATACGGTTCATTTATGAGGATAATGCAAAGTCCATACTAACAATGATATCAATGCAAGAGGAAGATCAATAAGGATGAAATACGGTGTTGACCAAAGAGGAATGAGATATCACAATTTTGTTCTTATATCGTATAAACAACAATTGTGATTTTAGACATGTTGAATGGAAGATGGTTTTGGTCGAGCATTCTAAGAGGACTCACGGAGTAGCCCATGGATTTGATCTTAACATTACTTTCTTGGACGGGTCAAAGAGTAAGAGAAGTGATTACATAAAAGGAGGCATCGATAAACATCTGACATGTAAGGATAAGATGATATACAAATTAGATATAAAGAACATAGACGATGATTGGTGACAACAGTTAAGAGTAATTTGTATCGATAATAACCCGTCATCAGTGTAAGAGAAGAATACCAATTTTGAATTGTTCGCATCTACTATGCGGTATGGTTGGCCATTGAGGAGATCTGTTAAGGTAGTACAGGTGGCAATACAAAGATATGAGCTCAGGCATTGGGAGATTATGGAGTATGATGTGGATGATTCGAGCAATATTCATACTCTAAAGAATACTATTAAAGACCAGCAATTATAACTAGAAAATATCGATATGTTTGATGGCCACAATTAGTAAAGTCTAACCAACCTTCATAATGATTGGGTGCTAACACCAATCTAGGTGCCAAGATGAAAGGATGTGATTAATGTACAGTCTAATTGGTAAATAGAAAATTAATGATATGATTAGGCAGTGTTATGAAGGAGGACAATTACCAAGAGGTATGAGACATGTCTCATCCCCGTAACCTCTCATCCCAAGCACGTGGTATAAAAGAATAGTCACAATCTCTCATTTTGGCATGGAGGGAGCTTATATCAGATATTTCTGATCCATATGGGAATCGTTCTGCAAGAGTGGTTGTCGTGTGGAATAGAGAATAGTGGCAGACTTCTACAGACATATTAGTAACAGTATCATTATTTATTGTTGTAGAATATAGTTTCAGATCAGGGGCAGCAACATATCACTGTCAATACTATATATCATATCATCATATACCTCTACATATCCATAAAGATTTATATGGAACAACAAACTCTCATATCATACTAAAACGATATTCAGAATCATAATTGCAAGTTCCTATCAACATATCAGGCAAAGATTTACACCAGTAAATTAAGTGACACAATAAAGATTTCTTTGCATATCTATCAATCTTTCATACTTGAGGTAGTGCGATAATCTTATCATTATGTATTAGGTAAACCGAAGTATCTTGCATCTGTTTTAGAACCATATCAGAGATAACAACTATTTAGCTCTCATATATCTTATAATAACAACATCCAAGTAATATCAATTGTATTTCGTAATAAGTATTAATTTTTGAAGTAGATCAACTTCTATTGTGTCATTTCAAGAACTATTTGAGATTATTAAGGAAATAAGTCTCTTGTAATTGATATTTACAAGTTAAATGTCCCTATTTCATCAGTTCTGAAATAAGGGGACATTACATGTTGGCAAGAGACATCGTTCTGGTGGAGATTGATGCATGAGAGATGTTTAGGAGTTGCCATTGATGGTAACCCAGTTTAGAAATCATATCCGGTGTACATAGATTTGATTTATCGGAAGTCATATTATTCATGAGACATAAGTCTGGAAGGCGGAATACAGTAAACAGTAGAGCATGAGATCATTGTGCACATCTTGATTTTGGTGATGTAATTTTGGTTGTGGTGATAAAGATAGATGATTCAAGGTTTGAGGTAGCTTATCTTGTGATCCTGATATCCGGTGATTGATTCATAAGCAAGATTGAAGGTCCACTATTTGATAATTCAATTAGAGCATAGCTATTTTGGTGTAATGTGTGATGTGGAATTCTTGGGATGATTTTTGTGATCGGTTTCGTGTTCGAGGTGATTGGGCCGACATGTATGAAGTTTTTTATCATTCTGTTTGGGTCCGCATATGGATTTGTGGACGAATTGAGCCCACCTAAGGCTACACATTTCATGTTACGCGTTATGCAATTTTTGGAAGCCGACATGGTAAATGATTCATTTTATTGGTGCAGATATATAAGACCGATTCATTTGAGCATTTTGGAGAGAGAGATTAGTGTGACAAGTCTATATGAGCGAATTTGCAAAGGTTTGTGAATGTGATTGAAGATTTGGTGCTTTGGTATATGACAGAGCAGAGCTAGATAAGCAAAATAGTTGCAAAAGTCAATCTGAGCCTAACCGAAACTTCTTTTTGGCATATGTAGATGTTATTCTTCACTTTACTCATTATTGTAATCAATTTTAATCGCCTGTAAGGCAGTGAGCCTTCCTCTAGGTTGTAGCCCTATTTTGTATTTGAGCAGTGAGCTCTAGGCAGTGTGCCTGAATGCAAGTGCATTCCCCTTATGTAATATTATCATACTCCTAGCCATAGTATAATAATATCGTGGGTTCAAATCCCATCGTGTTTTTTCCCTTTCTGGGTTTCAAAGTAAAAATTCTTGTGTTATGGTTGTGTGGTCGATTGCTTTATGTTTTTGCACTTTGCTTTCATTCTTATGCATCTGGTGGTTCAAGAATCAACTTAATAAGTTTGTAAATTGTAAAACACCGATTCAGCCCCCTCTCAGTGTTCATTGATTCCAAAAATTGGTATCAGAGCTTAGTTCCTCAGAATAAACCTAACAAATTGAGGAAGATCCATAATATTGAATCATTGGACTCTGGTTTGTCAAAGCAACTTAATGTGGCACTTGAAGATCTTGATGCAACTATGAAAGAGAAGAGTAGCCTGAGGAGAAGTCTGGAAGCAACTGAAAATTTCATTGAATCTTTGAAGGAACAAGTCAACACATCAAGAGAGAAGAGAAAGGAACTGATGGATAAACTCAAGGAGAAAGAAGAACAAAGCATTGACAATCAAGCCCTACAAGACAAGACAGATGAATGTGAAAAGCTTGCTAAAGAGAATGCAGTTTTGAAGAATGAGATGTAATCCATTGCGATGAAGCTGACAAAGAAGATTGAAGATCGGAAGAAGATTGAAGAAAATCTGACTCAGTCATTGAAGGATAGATCTAATGAATGTTGCAATTTGAACTATGAAAATGAACAGATGAAACTTGAATTGGTACAATGCAAGAATGATGGACAAGAACTTGAAAAGCAGATCATAATTATGAGAAATGAAATTTTTACTACTAATGAGTACAAAGAAAAATTCAAAGCTAGCTCAGCCAGGCTAGATGAGATGCTGGAAATTCTAAGACATGAGAAAGACATGTGAGGACTTGGATTTGAGAAAGGAGAATCCTCTGGTTCTGGACAAAGCAATCATCAAAAGAACAAGAAACCTCTGGTAAGATAGCCTAATGCCTATGAGTTAAATGGTAAATATTTTATCTATGAAAAATTCAGTCATATGGCAAGTCAAAGTAGTAATAAGATGAATAATAGGATGGTGAATAATGTGATGAATAATGGTCCTACCTTTATCAGTCAATGTTTCATATGCAACATCTTTGGTCATAAGTCAAAATGTTTAGAACAATGATGAATAATTTCCAAAATAAGAGATGATATGCTTGTGAAATGTTTGGACTCATTTCTAATCAATGCAGGATGAGACCAAATCAAATGAACTTCAGGCCCATGCAAGGAAATGTTATTTGCTATGAATGCAACAAATTTGATCATAGTGCAAAATATTACAGGAGCAAGAATGCTCTGGTAGACAAGAATAGATCAAGGATGGCTGCAGATGAAGGAGATTAGATGTGCAGTTGATATTCGAAAGATTTCATGCCTATCAGAGTATCTGATGATGAATTCTTGAAGATACAGGGTATCTAGAAAGCCTTTAGGGTTATGAATTTATTGCAACTTAAAGTTAGGTTTTCGGTGGATAAAAAGGCATTTCTATCAATCATTCTTCACATTCCAAATGAACAGAAAGAGCAAAAGAGTTAGGCAAATGAGATTAAGCAGTCATAACAGATCTTGAAGCGATCTGAAAGTGACTCCTAGAATCCGGTTGAATCTAAAAAGGTATTTATCTGTGTTCGAGTTGTTTTTCTTACCCTAATTTCAAAATAGCATCTACATCTAGTGTTGCAACCCCATTGGTAGTTGAGATTATTGAGAGGGCAAGACCAGTATTTAAGAGACATCCATTCAAATTTGTTGAAGATGATCTGAAAGGTGCTTTTTCCTCTGTCTCGTATGGTGTGCTGCATAATGAAGGTATTAGAACATACATTCACTGTAACATCGAGGAGCTTGGAAATGCGGACATGCTATCACTATACACCAAACATATGATGGATGAAATGGGAAATATGAATCCCGAGTTCAAATCATTGCAAGATAAGGGTTTTATCTAGTTTGTTCATTTTTTGGTGTTCGATGAACCCAAATGGGTCAGATATATCCTAAGTCAAATCCATGATGAGTTTATATGGTTGGACAAACCTCACAAGATCACAAAGCAATCCATTTAATGTGTAGCCTATTTGAATGCAACCGATGAGATCCCCGGTCTAAGGAAAGTTCAGAACACAATAGTGACAGTGGTTACCGAATCTTAGTATGGCAACCAGTCAATGACAATCAATGATATCATAGAGCATGATGTGAGATTTGTCTCATTGGTGACGAGATACAAGGTGTAGCAATCTAGTAAACAAAACTCAGTATCTGGTACTGCTATATTTGCAACCTATCAGATGCTTAAGGAAGACTAAAGATATGATCTATATGGAGTTCTTCTTAGTGAGCTAATGAGCAACCTGAAGAAAATGAAGCAAGATAAGAAACATGTTTTTAAATCCGATTCTTTGATTGTTTGTTTGGTACTTCACTTCTTGAATGAAATCCCCAGTATTGGAAAAATTCAATGGGCTTATGATAAATCGGTGGCAATCCAAATCAAAGAAGGTTTGCAGGGATTGGGTGATACTGTAGCACAAAAATCTGCTTTGTGGGGATACTTCAAATCATTTCAAGCAATGATGCAAAGCAAAGAGAGCATTCCAAAAGATATTATTGAAAAATATGAGAACACAATCTACTTTATGGTGGACAAAGATCAATGTCACATGGAGGCAATTGAACCTAGAACCATTTGGATCATGCCCATGGGGTACAAGGTAGATGGAAATATACTTGATACATATGCTCAACATCTATTGAGTAAACTAGTAGATGAGAAGGAGGAAAGGCTCGATACCTTCAAAGAGAAAGATCTTGATTTGCATAAGAAATTTATTGAGCCGACAAGGAAGAGGAAAGTCAGAAAAGAGGTTGAGGAGCTTGTAGAGCAAATGGGTATTACAAAAGAAGTTGTTCTAAGGGATAGGGAGAAAAATATACTTAAGGAGGAGGAAACGACAAAGCCTAAAAAGTCAAAACTAGTCTCCACTCCTCCCAAGCAGTCAAAGCCAAGGTAGTCCCAATCTGCACCTACCTTCGGTGCTCAAAAGCCTATCCCTCCACCCAAGTCACAAGCTAAGTCAACCAGTGGAGTTGAGAAGAGGAAGAAGAAGAAGCCACAAAGAGAGTATGTTGCAGTCACTGTCGAGGATACAGAGATAGAAACTGATGAAGCGGTGAAAGAGGTGAAGAAGACAGCTACTTATGCCAGAGTAGTAAGGAAGCCTCAATCCGGTGGAGCGCAGTCATCCAAGAAGCCAAGAGCTGAAGCTGAGCCATCTGGTAGAGCTAAAGCGAGCAAGAAACAGAAGTTTGAATTGGATGAAGCTCTGAAGTCCGACAAAGTTGAAGGTGCTTATAATGTTGTGCCCCTAATGACTTTGAAAGAAATAATTGATGAAATACTTAAGGATGGTAATTTGAAGAATGTGCCTGTATATTATGAGAATTTTGATAATAAAGATCAAAGAGCTATAGAGGAATCAATTGTACAATATATGGATGTTTATAGTAAAGCATTAATAGAATTGTCATGCATGATACCCAAGAAACTATATGGCATCTTGGATGCAAGGAGGCATACAACAAGTTTAGAGGATAAAAGAATAAAAGAGTATATATATTAGTAACTTTATCCTTTGTCATTTCTAAAGCTGAGGTTTTTAGATTGTTAAAGACTACTAAGGATAGATTCAGAAGCGAGAAGAGAGTAAATAAAATCATGCTTGGCAAAATAGATGAAGTGACTAAAGAGATTGAAATAATTTTGAGACATTTTTTGATAGATCAGAGGTATGATGTGAATCTGACACTCAATCGGGAGAGCAATCACGTGACACATTTATTTTGGAAGTTCATGAAACCATTCTTGATGCACAAAAATATTAATCTTCTGAGAAGGCCATTCTGACATAACAAACCAGTGTGCATACCACAATTGATGATGTTAATGCTAATGTTGATACCTCTAGTGAAGCTGAACAAGATCCTCCGGTAATAGAAGTTGTTTCAGAAAAAGGCAGTTGAGGAGACATTTGGTGGTGAAAAGGGAGAAGATGATGGCGAGAAGGGTGAAAAATATGCGAGTGCAGAGGTGGCAGGAGAGGAGAAGGGTGATCAGGCTCCGATGACTGTGACAAGAGACACTATTACTGACAAAGGAAAACATGTTGTTACTGATTCAGATGATTTTGCTCAAGGGCCTATTGATCTGATTCTTTATCTCCGATTCAAGAATTAAAGCTAGCAACTCTTGCAAAAGCTAAAGTCTGTGAGGACTTACTCAAGTCCCCTGCTGCAGATAAAGAGTTGATAACTTTGGCAACAAAGGTATTTGAGAAAAATTTATCGTCATTTAAACTAGACATAGCCAATAATCCCTCTAGTAAGATTAAAAATATGTTGAACATTGTAGAATCTCATTTTGAGTCTTTGAAGAAGGCATGGGATAATCACTTGTTGTTCCTAAGGATAATTTTTGCAGATATTTTCAAGTTTTTGTAAGCAACTGTACATATCCATGTATATAGATTTTGGTGGATTCCTATCTTTAATATTGTTGTCAAAGGGGGAAAGAACAGAGTGAAAAATGGCAAAAATTATCAGGGGGAGCTTATTGATCTGATTGAGTCTTGTAGAGTTTTGGGATAGTTTGAAGTTTTGCAGTCTTGAGTGTACAATTCATTTTTCACAATGTTGCCATCAATGCCAAAGGGGGGGATTGTTGGCAAGAGACACTATTCCAGTGAAGATTGATGCATGAGAGATGCTTAGGAGTTGTCATTGATTGTAACCCAGTTCATAAATCATATTGAGTGTACACATAGATTTGATTTACTAGAAGTCATATTGTTCATGAGACATAAGTCTAAAAGGTGGAATATAGTAACTGGTAGAGCATGAGATCATTGTGCACATCTTGATTTTAGTGATGTAATTTTGGTTGTGGTGATAAAGGTAGATTATTCGAGGTTCAAGGAAACTTATCTTGTGATCTTGATATCCGTTGATTGATTCATAAGCAAGATTGAAGGTCCGATATCCGGTAATTCAGTTAGAGGAGAGCTATTTCGATGTAACGTGTGATGTGAAATTCTTGGGATGATTTTGGTGATTGGTTTCGTGTTCGAGGTGATTGGGCCAACATGTATGAAGTTTTTTATCATTCTGTTTGGGTCTGCATATAGATTTGTGAATTAGGAAAGAGAAACCACATAAAGTGAATTGGAATCTTAATGCAAGTGGGTGAGGTTTAAACGTTTCATTCATTCCATTCCTTTAAGAAACATAATGGAATTCATTTCCAAAAAATTGAGAAATAGCTATAAAGCTTAAAATGTGCATTCAATGAAAATAAAATTGATTGAATGGTTCAATTATATGACCATTTATGTGGTACAACACATTACCTGAAGGATTGCATACAGTCTGCATGAATTACTGTAATGGTAAATGCGCTGAGTAGCATTGTTGTTTTTGAAAGCCAAAAGATGAAGCATCTGTAAACCACAATTAAAATGATATATATGTTAAGAAAAGAAAAACAAAGACTCAAAGTGATAAATGACAGAGTTATATCTCTGTTGTATTGTATTGAAGTTTTTTGCACCTTGTATAAGCATGACAATAGTCTTCGAATGCAAATTACAGAAAGCTTTGAAAGCAATATCATGCATGCAACTTCGAACCTTCTACGCTTATTATAACTGTTTGTCATGCTATCTTTTCCGTTTGCAAATAAACACATATACACTCATATAGAAATGGCATCATTGTTGGCAGACTAATAAGGTAATATTCCCATTGAGCAATTGTGATTAAAATCTTT